>NW_005354966.1:434768-463511 GCF_000412655.1 Myotis brandtii
CCCTGCTCTGTGCATGACAGGGGGCGGCGCCCCAACTCCCCAATCGGCCCTGCTCTGAGCCCGACCAGGGGCTGCACCTAGGGATTGGGCCTGCCCTCTGCCACCCGGGAGCAGGCCTAAGCCAGCAGGTCATTATCTCCCGAGGGGTCCCAGACTGTGAGAGGGCACAGGCCAGGCTGAGGGACCCCCCGAGTGCACAAATTTTTGTGCACCGGGCCTCTAGTAAAATATAAAAGTACTTGTTTTTCAATATAAGGACATGAATGCTTCAGTAAGAAAGCTACATTCCTACTTGACTTTCCCTGTTTGTGATGCAAGGAAGCTTGCTGATGGACTGATACATCAGTCATTCACAGCTCACTGATTATGCTGCATGAGAAAATGGAAACTTTAAAACATCATTTGCCACTCTGATTTTTTTAATGCATTGAATTTCTTTATTATTCTCTAAACCACAGTGGCTTGCCCGAAATTCCCACTGACTTGTATTATTACAAACCATTCCCTTGAGAAGGTTTTTTCTTTTTCTTCCCCTCAGTATTCTGCAACTCTAGTGTTTAGCACTGGTGAATATAAGACTGGTTGTGAAGAAATGGATATCAAGGTGTTTTAACCTTAAATGATATATTTTTTAAAAATGTCCAACATACCGCTCTTTTCTTGGAATAAGGAAGTCAACTGCTTTACAGCTCAGTAAGTATCGAGGTGTCAGAATAGAACATGAATAAACTGATTTTATTTGTCTCATATCATTGAAAAAAAGTCTTTTAAAATGGAGATAGTTTCTTACAGAAGCAGCTCTAGGCACATGTGATTCTCTGTGTTCACATGTGATGAGTGCATGTACCTGTGCACAGAAGCACATGAGTGTGTGTTTATGTGTATATGCCTATCACTATGGAGAACAGTGCTGACTCTGACTTAAGGGACTTCCAGGCCAAAGGATCACAGAGTCAGACTCATAGCCAGCATGTGGCTCTCATAACCCAAGGCCCAGCAATCTCCCCACCCCCCGACCCCCTTTTAAAAGCATCAATAGCAACACACTCTCTTCCAGGCACTTGGAACATAAAGGAAGATCTGAGAGAACAAACCCATGAAATACAAAAGTAGGGGATGTTTGGATAAATGGCACACTGGCGGGCTGTCCCCTGAAGCCCTCCATCACATGCATGTCTCTTCTCTCCTGCTCTTCCGTTGTCTTCCTCCCAAGGCCAGACACAAGACCCAGAGCCAACCATAACCTGTCTCTGTAATCTAAATTATTAAAGACTATCTCTGCAATATCTGATGACTGAGCTCATTACTGCTTAATCATGATGTTTCCCAATTAGATATCCCTTCAACCAGAGCAGAAAAATAAGTGGAAAAGGTTAGTTAAACTAGAATCCAACAAAACAAAAGCAGCAATGAATCAGACCATCCGTACTAAAACTCTAGTGCCACTCTAATCCTAAATAAATTATCAAGTTGGCTTTTCTGGAGCACCCATTTGAAAGTTAATTGTCAAACTTCTTTATCGTTTATCAAAGAGATTATTGGATTTGTGCAGACATGAAACAGTATAATCACTTTCATTTTCATTACTAGCAGCATACAGCAAAATGAATAATAATAACTAACATTTATTGGTAGAATAACTTATACCAGATAATATTCTATGTGTTTAACATCACACTTCATTTCATAATTATTTGCACTGATTACAGTCCATGTAAAGATGACAGGTGAGAAAATTGAGGCACTGGGAGTTTAAACAACTGGCCTCATCGCTTGTATGTGGTGAAAGCAGAGGATGCATGAGACAGAACAGCCCTAGAAGTCACGCTCTGGACTGCTACACCATATTCCTACACTTTACATCTGTGATACGCCCTGCAGTTCATAAGTATCTTACTTTTATATTGTTTTACATGAACCTAAGCTATTTCACAATAGAAGCCATTGTGAATAGCTTCATAATTTGTAGGCTCTGGATTGAGTATTCAAACCAAGGTTTACTTGCCCGAGGTTTAGGACTTTTCTGTTACACTAGCATTCCTTTACACTTTCTAGTTGGACCCCTATTAAGAGAACCTTATAAGTTCTTTTGTAAAACTCTTTCTTTATTTCCGGTAGGTCATAATTTTTATCACTTTTCCTGATACTTATTTCCGTATGCCTTTGTTCATAGTTCCCATTCAGTCCCAAAATATCTTCTAAAACTATTACGACCGTATGCCTTTCATAGTTCCCATTCAGTCCCAAAATATCTTCTAAAACTATTACGACAAATGTTCTGATGCATTACATACTCTGTATTCTACAGGTGTGCATTTACACATGGCACTCACAAACTAACATTTGTCCGCAGTAAATGAAAACATCACGTTGTTACATACTCAAATACGTTTCCCTGTCTCTACTTCACACATTTCATGTCAACACCACAGTTTAAAATGAAAAACAAAAAATTAGCTAACATCCCTTTGTTCATTTTTCTATGGATTCCTAATGACCAAAAAATGAAGGCGATTGCATTTCTTATGTGTCTGTACAAATCCAATCATCTGTCTGACAAACAGTGAAGAAGTTCAACAATTAACTTTCATATGGGTGCTCTACAGCAAAGCCAGCCTGGTGATTTAGCTGAGATTAGAATTGGGGACATTTAGAAAGAGCGATGCTGGATTTTGAATATAAGCCATCGGAGTCATTGTGTTTGCTTTTATCTTCTTTGAGTTTTCTTTGACTAATCTTCCAAATCACTTGCAGGTTTTCTGTGGTCATCTACTTGGCCCTCTTGCCTCTACTTGCTCCCTTTCTCTCTTGTTTATAGTATCCCACAGAACGTGTGCATATACACGTGTGTATTTCAGATTAGAGATTAGCATTTCAGAGAAGAAACACTGGTATCTCAAGCAGCGATTCATCACATCCCACATTGAAGGCAATGAGGCCGCCACAGAAATCAGCGCTTGGGCTGCTTTAATGCTGTGGGTCATTTCACAGCCTGACAACTAAATCCTACAATAATCTGTCTTGCTGTGACAAGGCGGTTCAGCTTCTTATATTTTAATAATATTCCAAGAAAATGCACCCCTACAACTCAGTGAAAGTGCAAAATCATTTCCCATTAACCCAGAGCATTAATTTGCATCATGTGTTGTAGTTCCCCATGAATGACAGATTCTTTCATATTTATTTTTGGAGCATAATTTTAATCAATGTGAACAAGCAAAATAGTGACAGATCCATGGACAGAGAGCAGGCTGACAGCTGTGTGTGTGTGTGTATGTGTGTGTGTGGTGTGTGTGTGTGAGAGAGAGAGAGAGAGAGAGAGAGAGAGAGCAGCGCTGGACAGAGTGGAGGGATGGAGAAAAAAAAGGAAAACTCATGGACAGGGACAACAGTTTGAGGATTGCCAGGGGGAGAAGGTGGAAGAGGGTATAGGGGGGATAAATGGTGATGGAATGAGACTTGACTTGGGATGGTGAACACACAATACAGTGTGCAGATGATGTGTTGTGGAATTGTGCACCTGAATCCCGTATAATTTTATTAACCGAGTAAATTCAATAAAAAAATTTCCCTTGGTGGGGGGGGATATATATATAGGGTATCCCTCAAAAATGTATACACTCTTTGAATAATTAATTCCAATGGGATAAATCTGAAAGGAAAGAAACATTGGAATTAATAGTTATTCAAAGTGTATATACTTTTGGGGGGACACCCTATATATTGGGTTCTTTCTCTGGGTTAAGCACCCTGCTTTCTGCCTACGTGAAACTTGTCATTAAATCTGTCCTTTAATCTCTCATGTAATTAATATCCTTTTAAAGGTTTAATTATTTGTCAGAACTGCTTGAAGTGCTGGAACTTAGAAAAGGAACACTATATTATCTTTTTCCATTTGGTTCTTGCTATCTTGTATGGAAGATGTGTTAACTCATACATTAAGAAGCTTTTCCAGAACGTGGGTAAAGGGCTGTGAGAACAGAGAGCAGAATAAATACTCTAAGGAAATGTAATTCACAAATACACATTTCATCAAATAAAACAAATCAATGTTCATATTACTTACCTTTATGGAAAGTTGCTTAAAAACACTTGTAATTGTAAGCATTAACCTTTTCTTTCACTTTTTCTCAAAAGTATAATAAAAGTATAATTTTTTTTTCTAGATCACGCCTCATGTTACCACGAATTCTGTTGGAGGGGAAAAAATGTGTATGGTCTGCTTCACATGGTAGTATCTTGTTTTTGTTATTTTGCTTTGGTATCTTTTGTTTGCTTCGTGACAGTCGGCGTCAGCGTTAAATTTGCAGGTGAAAGGTTCGGTTTCTAAGATGAAAATGTTAGAGGGTGACCAAATTCATCCGTCCACCTTGAGCTACTTTATCTTTATTTCTGTTATGGCAAACATTGAATGACTTTATGTGATTGTGACAGCCCTCCAATTTGGTCTGACAAAGAAAAAGCTTTATCTTATCTACCTAAGCTTAGTTGCTTAGTGTGTTGTGGAACTGCATAGTAATTACGGACGCTACCTGCAAACGGGGTGGCAAGACCTGCAGATAGGCGTATCTCTTCTGCGCACGTTCATGTCCCATCGCCCAGCAGATTTCAAATAAAAACACACATTCAAAAATATTTTCCCTGTTATCCCTTGTGTTTAATCAATTAGTCAAGTTAGCATCCATTATGTCAGTATTCACAAAATCCATATTTATATCAACTTCTATATGATAAATATTTCTTCTCTCCAGGGTGGGGGTGGATTATACAAAAAAAGGAGCAATTAATCACACTAGGTGAACTTGTAAACTTGCATTTAGCTAAGGACTGACCAAGTGGCTTCATCTCACTATGAAATTCTCATTCATTAATGGTGCTCGCCCAAGTTGCAAAGAACCATAATGCCAAGCCTGGGCTCTGTAAGAAAGGGTGCCTGGGTTAGTTAAGATCGGCCAACGTGAACATGAGACATAGTATCGGCATGCATGCCAAAAATGTGACATGCCTGTTCTCATTCCTTCAGGATTACTTCATTATAAAGAGTAACTGATTGACTAAGACATATTGTTTAAGTTTTCATTTCCTTGGAATAAGACTAACAGAAATTGTTGTTCATTCTGAGATAAATATTTGCTATGACATCTTATCTAGTTCTATTTTTAATTTTCTAAAAAAAAATTGTTTTTCCTAAAAATAAACTCACCCCAAATTAACCTAGTCCTTTTAATTTTTTCTTTCTACTGTCATACTTTTAGGAAAAAGAACAATAGGATTATAAAATAATTTTATTTGATGTGACTTAAAGTCATAAGAAAATTAATTTTTAGAACATTTTAGCACGAGATAGAGCATTATTTTCTAATCTGTTTCATATATATGAGAGATAGATGATAGATAGATAGATGATAGATGATAGATAGATAGATAGATAGATAGATAGATAGATAGATAGATCTCCTATACTGCTAAGGTTTGGAATGAATGCCAGTGGGACCATGGAAATGAACGCACTTTGGAATATATAAAAATCTAAGACCTTTTATTGTTTATTTGACTATCATTGATTGAGGTGAGATGAAGAATTTCTCAGATAACTGTTTCTGAAGACACCATATGTTTGATGAGTGGACAACCAATATCAGATTCATCTTGCCAGACTTTTATATGGGACACATGCACTGATTGCCAAGTAAATGTATGTAGTACCATGCTATAAGATTGTAACACATATGGTGTTCTTATGAGCTACATCTATGGTAAATGAAGGGACGGTTTGGTAAGGTCCAAAGGACACCTTGACATATTCAACACAAAGAAGAAAGTCATTCCTCAGCTACCACCCACCAGGAAGATTCAGGCCTTCTCTCCTTCCCATCAGTCAGACACACAGCATCCCAATTTAAGAAGCATTGCAGTCTGCCTACAAATTACACCTTTTCAAGTTAGTCAACATTTATACTTTCCCTGACTCTTCTAAAGCCATCCAAACAAAAACAATAAAAATAACAAAAGAAAAAAAATTAGCAAGATGGCTCTAATTTTCCAAATTTCTAAGGTAGAAAATAAAGTTCAGGGTTACTCCTGAATCTCATTGTCATTTCTCTAAAATTTTATGTAAATTATTTGATAGCGATTAGCGGGTCATCATATGGGGGCATAGGATGTTTTAAACTCTACTGAGATAAATGAGGCAAGAGGCCAAAATGTAGGAGAGCGTTGGGAGGACATGGTGGTTTTATCACCTCAATATTGGGAATGCATCATTCTCTTCTTTGTATTTTTTTAATTGAACTTCGAAAGGTCATTCATATCCATCATTGTATTTCTAATACTCTTTTCCGTTGGATTGAGCCAGACTGATTCTGTTCATTAACCAGAGGTTATAAAGCAAATGTGCAATTCAAGAGAAACAGAGTATTTTAATATAAAGCAATAACCTAAACTACATGTTTGTATCTAAAAGATGCTAAACGAGACCAAAACAAACATTTGTTTTCAGAATAGTTGCAGGTCATGTGTTTTTAATCTAAAGTCCATAGGTAAGCTAAAGAGATTTCATAAAATAATAAGCAGAATTATATGTAAATATGTTTAAGTTTTCTCTGTGGGAACAGTGTCATTAAATTCTTAAAGGAGTGAAAAATATCAGAACCACAAATTTATATTCAAATTGTAAAATTGCATTTCTTCTGCCATCTATGTTGCAAAACAAATAGAACTCTCCATGTTGTTTTACTTTTAAGATTTGATTTAATCTTTCAGGCCATGAGCTATATTGGAAGCTGCAGAAAATGGGAAATAAGGATACCACTTACAGGTGATATCATGGGGATGATACATGCTGAGGAATGCCTCAGCTTTAATTATAACTGTAATTATAAATTGTTGGATGCTTATTCTAAGCTGATTCTGAAAATTCAAGTAAATTAACAGTCTTGAGTGTATTATTATTTTATGACTGTTATTCAAAACAGGAAGTTTGATAGCACCTGCAAAATTTGCAAAGCAATCCTAAATCACAAAACCTGTGTGAATTTTTGTTTCATCATACTCTCTCATACTATAGTTTTTGCATCTTGGGATCATGAATTTACTAGAGTTTTCTGTTTTGTTTTGGCATTTAGGTGTTATGTTTTGTTTTTAACAGATTGTTTTTAGTGAACTTTATTTTATGTTGTTGTTGAAGAAATAACTACCTAATTATATCTATGACCTGTGGGGACATTTATCATTTTGTTATGTGATGAAATCCTCTTCCTGGAATCCTTGTTTTATTTGAACTGGTTGGTTCCTAGGTCTGCTATAAAACAGGCAACCTGGAAATATAAAGACATGCCTTTAATGCATGTCTTTTTATTTCCTTACTCTTTCTAAGATTCCTCCTAGAAAATAGTTGGAAGCTCAACTATTATTTTTTAAAAGTCAAATTTTCTGAATCATTGAATTCTTGAAATTACATTTATCTTGCCCTTATTTGATTGCCAATGTTTGTGAATTCTGGGTTAATAATACTCTTTTTAAAAATATTTTTACAGGTATTCAATCTGAAGATATATATATTCCTTTGTAGGAAATTTGATTTTATTCTTCCCAGTATTCCAATTCTTTAATGTGGGCATTTTCTATTAATTCATCTTGCCTTATATTCAGTTGGCATTTTTCCTTTGTGAAGATTTTGGACTTACTTTAGCACAAATAAATTTAAAATGTTTACATAAACTTTCATAAGTGAGTTTGTCTATATTTTCTCTTCTTGACTTTGTCCAATTTTGCTTTCAAAGTATTTCTTGACTTACAAAATAAATGTGAGAAAAGTTGACTTTTCTTTCTTTTCCTATTCTTTGAAACAGTTACCAAATTTTGGGGATTTGCTAAAATTTAGCTGTCAAATAGCCTGCTGACTTTTGTGTCTGTGTTTGTGAGGGGGACACACAGGATTTGATACCAGTCCAATTTTGTAGAATGTTTTCTCTCTCTTTTAGGAGGCAAGTTGGTATTCTTTTAGGAATTTCCTTTTCATTTAACCTTTCAAGTTTAAAAGTATGTATAAATTTACAGAATCAATCAAGACATTTGAAAATAATTAAATAATTATAAATATGTTACCTTTTTCAATTGAGTTATTTACTATTCTTATTATTTAACTAGAGGCCTGTTGCACGAAAAGATTTGTGCAATCCACCTTCCCTCCCCCTGGCTGCCGGCACCAGTTTTCCTCCTGCCCCCGTGACCCAGGTCTTCGCTCCGGCTGGAGCCGCCTTCAGTCTTCGCTGCTCCGGCCGGAGCCGCCTTCCAGCCTGCCAGCCTTGGGTCCCCCACGGGAGGGCCGGATGGAGGCTGGGCGGGTAGCGGGGATCGCTGTGGTCCCACCTGCCAGCCACAGGTCTGGTCGCACATGGGACGCCCGCCACCCCGGGTCACAGATAGCAGGCCAGGATGGTGGCGGGGCAGGCGGGATGGCGCTGTCCCGCCATGCCTGCAGTATGCAAATTAGCCGCCATCTTTGTTGGCGGTTAATTTGCATATCACGCTGATTAGCCAATGGGAGGCGCAGCAAAGGTACGGTCAATTACCCTGTTTGTCTATTATTAGATTAGATTGTATTGTTTTACATAATAATTTTATTGACGCTTAGCATACATACAGAAAACTGTAAAAATATTGTCTAGTACAATGAATTTTTAACAAATCAATGCATCTGTGAATCTATTACTGAATTCAGGAAAGAGAATATTATTAGACTCATCTTTGGGACATCTCTCAGTTGCTATACCCTTAATTTACAACACAATTCTATTTTATGATTTTTTGCAGGTATATATTTTAAATATTTTCTTGGACATTTTTACTAGCAGTTTATAGACATTATTAATTTCTGTGAAAAAGCTTTTATGTGCATTAATATTGTTTATAGTGTAACTTTTTATTTTATGAATTTGAGCTCTTACCATTATTGTCTTCCTAATATTTTATATGGATTGATTTGCTGTTCTTTTATAATCTCTTGAGATAGAAATTATTATAATTGATTTCCAGTCTTTTCTCCAAAATGTATACATTCAAGTTAATAAATATTCCTCTGAGGAGAATTATCTATATCCCATATGCTTTGCTAGAATGTATTTACAATATGATTCAAGTCCAAAATATTTTCTCACCCCCATTTTTATTTCTTCTGTGATCCATTTGTTATTTAGGTATATGTTATACCCAAGCATTTGGGAATTTTTTTTCTACTCCTTTCTCCTTCTGCCTCCTTGCCAAATTCCTTCCTCCTCCCCCTCCTCCTCCTCCTCCTCCTCCTCCTTTGTTTTACTGACTTATACCTTAATTCAACTCTACACTGAGACAATACTATAAATATTTTCAAAGGTTTTATATTTGTTGAGAAGTATTTCACAAGCCAAAATAGGCCTAATTTAAAAAATTCATATCCTTTTTTAAAAAAAAATACATATTTTGTTACTGAATTCTGCTAACAACCTAAATGAGCAGATTCTTCCCTAGCCAGAGATTAATGGCTCTGTGACGGTTAATTTTATGTCAACTTAACTGGGTTAGGGGTGCCAAGACAGCTGGTAAAATACTGGTTCTGGGTGTCTATGAGGGAAGAAATTAGCATGGGAAGCAGTAGACCCAGTAAGATTGCCTTCGCCCATGGGAGGTGGGCATCATCCAATCTGTTGAGGGCCCCAAGCAGACAAAAAGGTGGGAGAGGGGTGAATCGGCTCCCTTTCTGCTTGAGCTGCAGCATCATCCATCTTCTCCTGCCCTTGGACAGCAGCACTCCTGGTTCTTGGGTGTTCAGACCTAGAGTGGGAATTGCATGAAAGGCCCTCCATTTCTCAGGCTTTCAGACTCAGATGGAGTCACAGCACTGGCTTTCCTCATTCTCTACCTTGCAGATGGCATTCAGGGACTTGCCACCCTCCATAATCATATGAGCCAATTTCTATAATAAATCTTCTATCTATCTATCTATCTATCTATCTATCTATCTATCTATCTATCATCTAATCATCTATCATCTATCTGACTGTCTGTCTTTCCATCTTCTATTTACCTATCATCTATCTGTCTGTCTATCTATCTATCTATCTATCTATCTATCTATCTATCATCTATCTATCTATCTGTCTAATTGATTCTGTTTCTCTGGCAAACAGTAACACAAGGCACTTTTATTGGAAAGAAAATGCCTATCAACACAGAAACCCATATTCAGTGAAATAATGTTTCCAAACAAACATTAAGATTTTTTCTCTCTCTCATCAATCTTGATGAGGTGAGAATGAAGCCCAGCCAACATCTTAATAGCAGCCTGGTGGGAACCTAGAGCAGAAAATTCAGGGAAGCCATCCCTAAATTCTTGAGCCATGAAGACTGTGAGATAAATAAATGTGTGTTGTTTCAAACTGCTGCATTTGTGGTAATTGGTTATTCAGTAATAGAAGAGCAGTATAAACTGCATTACATGAAATGTGCTTCTTTATTTCCAGTAATGGTTTTGACCTTAGTGTCAACTGGATTAATGTTAATATAGGTGCATCATCTCCTTATTGTTGTTCTTAGTATTTGTTGCATGATATACCCTTTTAGATTCTTTTACTTCCAACCTCTGTGCCGCATATTTTAAGTGTATCTTTTCTAAGAAATATGTAGCTTGTTTTTTGTGACTGTTTTGTTGCTTCTGTTTTATTCAGTAAGACAATTTCATCTTTATTTAGAGTATTGAGTCTATTTACAGGCACATACTATTCCATTTTAAATCTTTCTGAAATATTTTATATTCATTTTTTCCTTTTTTGGCCTTCTTTAATATGAAGCTTTTTTCAATTATTATCTATTGTGTTGTTACGTATACATTTTTACTCTTCTTTCATTGGCTTCATAGATATTAAAACATTCATTCTTGAAAAATTATACTTTAACACAAATTAGCACTCAATCCAAGACAATTCCATTTATCATTCTCCTGCTGTTTCCGTCATTGTCACACATTTTAATTTTACATGCAATTTAAAATGCACTAGACATTATTAGCATTTTGTACAGTCAATTTTCATTTTAGATTTACTCATATAATATAATCTTTTCAATCACTATTTATTTCCTCCTCTGCTTTTCTGTGTGGAATAATTTCCTTTTGCCTGAAATGCTTTATTATTTCTTCTTTTAGAATAAAATTGATGAAGAAAAGCTGCCAGTATTTTTCTTTTCCTAGAAATATTGTTATTTTACTGAATATGTTTTTTTTGGTTGAAAAATATTTTCTTGCAATTTAATTGTCTTCTGGCTTCTTTGTGTGTTGAGAATCAGCTCTTAGTTTTAGTGTTGATTCTTAAAAGGTAATAGGTGTTGTTGTCTTTTCCTCTGTTGAAGAATGTTTCTTTATTTTAAATTTTAAACAGTGTTAAACTATTAGTATTGCATGCCTCATTGTTATTTACTTTCTATTTATCCTGCTTGGGCTTCAGTGTTTTTTAAATCTATGGTTAGCATATTACATCAATTGTGGGAAATCAGTGCCATTCTTTTATTAAATGTCATTTTTGCCATTTTTCTCCTCTGCTTCCTCTGAGACTCCAGTTACATATTTGTTAGATGTCTTCACCATGTATCATAAGTCTTCCTCACTCTTTTATGTCTCTTCCATCTTTTTTGCTTTCCATGCCAAGTCTGGATGTTTTCAGTCCACTTATTCCTTCTGCTGCAGGTAAAATCATTTATTAAGTTCTTACTTTCAGTTATTTTACTTTTCATTTCTGCAGTTTCCTTTGGATCTTTTAAAAAAATGTATTTTTATTGATTTTAGAGAGGAAGAGAGAGAGAGAGAGAAACATCAATGATGAGAGAGAATCATTGATTGGCTACCTCCTGCATGCCCCTCATAGGGGAGTGAGCCCACAACCTGGGCATGTGCCCTTACTGGGAATCTAACCATGACCTCCTGCTTCATAGGTTGATGCCCAACCACTGAGCCACACCAGCAGGGCTGGATCTTTTTATATAGAGTCTGATTCTAAGTGAATTTCTTTACGTTATCATCTATTTTCTTGAAATAATGCCAGTTATTTTGATTAAAGTCTAATAACCACAAACTCTATATCACTTTAATTTCTATTTGTGTTCATTCTCTTCCCCCTACTGAATTTATTTATTCCTGCATCAATTTATTCACTCTTTTATCCACCCATGTATGTATGCATGCATAGATGTATCTGTATGTATTCACTTAGTTAGTATGCCTGGCAATTTGTAATTAAATGCCAGATACTGGATATAACAATTATAGAGTCCATGGATTATTTTTTTCTTTCCCTAAAGAGAATTCACTCTATTATCTGGCAGGTAGCAAGCAGATGGATGGATTATCTGAGTCCAGTCAAGAACTAGGAAGTTTGTACGCCAACTGCCAATGTTCACATTTTATTTCTATTCTGAGAGTATAATCCTCTAGGTGTTTCAAATGTGAATGTAAAATATTTGTTTGCTAGAATTCTCCTTTTTGATGGATCATGGATTTTAATTTTTGTGTCTGTGGCTGCCAAAAAGTCCACTATGTTTTTTAGCCACTTTATGTACAAGTTCTTAACATCTTACCCAGTGCAGCTTAGAATAAGAAAATGCCTCAGCATGGAACTGTATGCCAAACATCGGGCTAATTTCTGTGTGCCCTCATCTCTGTGAGAAAGCCTGGCTACCTCGACATCTCTGGATTCCATTTTTTGTCTCCTTGTCCTAAAGTACTTGACAACATTTTTAATGGGTTCTTGCCCCTTAGAAGCTGTCTGTTTCTCTGTTTATCAGCCATGGCCCAGAAATTGGTAAACACCCTAAGGGGAAAAGCAATGTGCAGAAAGTCAGGCTTAACTCCACGAGCTTTCTTTCTCTCCAGGGTCTGGCCTCTCATGTCCTGGCTCCTTCAACGGCTCCTCTGCGCTTACAGAAAGATTCATTTCTGTATTTCATACCACTTCCCTGACAGCTTCCGTTGGGAGAATTCATATGCTACACGCTATACTATCACTCTGGAAGTAGAAATCACCTACAAAAATATTTTTACTTTCAACAGCTATTTCTAGTTCTCTGAATTCTTCAGTTTTATCATAGTCTGCTCTCTATTTGGGTAGACAAGATCATCTTAATCTTGCTGAAGGTACTAATTTGAATTTTAAGCCTCTTCTGCTTCTTGTATTTGTTCCGTCTTATATTGACTGTCCTCTGTATTCATCATTATCTTTCAACTTCATGCTTCAAATATTTATTTAGGGTTCATTATTTATGTATATTTTTATGGATAACTAGTGAGGTTTGTTTGAACAGTTGTGTATATCTATTTGCCGAAGTAGTTCACTGAATGGAAAGGTTGCTGTGGTCTCTGTATAAGTGGACAGTCTGATCCATTGGGGGATTTTATGGTGGTTGAGTATGGAATAGGAAGGTTTTCTTAGGACTCCTGTAATTGCCCAAGTCAGAGGTATTTCTCTGTGAGTAAAGTGCCTTCATATGTTTTGCTCCGATTAAAGGTCCTTTTGAAGGTTTGGGCCACTTTCCTCTCAACAGCTCCATTACTCACACAGTGGATCCTTCCTGGGAAAATAACTGACTCTTCATGGAGAGCATTCTGCTTAAATCGCCAACGAGGGGCAAATTCTCTGGGCAGAGGAGAGGATTGTCTCCCCGAGTGTGCAGCGCAGTCTATTAGAATAACCCGCAGTCCTTCCCCAGGGAACCATCCTGAGACGTTTCCATCAGTCCTCCGTTTATCGATGCTCATTTTTATTTGGCTGCTTCTTGGGAATCCACCTGGCAGAATCATCTCTCAGGTATATATTCTCCTCTGTTGTTGTTTGCCCATCCATTTAAACCTATCTGCTGTTATTCTCCCAAGTTACATCAGTGAGTTCAATTCAATTTGGTCTGACAAGTTGCACCCTTTGTTTTATGGTTACTTCTAATATTAAGAATCTATCATTTGTGGCATCTAGATATAAATTAGGGAAAAGAAAATACTATGCATTTTCAATTTTGGCTTTTAAATAATGTATTATATGTCTGACAATAAATTTGTGTCAATATGTTTCCGCTGCGTTATGATTCAACCTGGCAAGTATATCATCAAGGATGAGAGGGATTGACAGTAAACCTGGATTTCAGTCCTGACTGAATCTTTCTTACTATATGGCTGTGGCTGCATCTCTTCTCCTCTTTGAGTCTTCTCCTCTCATGTGTCTGTGAAATATGGACAGCCCCCCATTCCTCCAACTTGTGGGGCTAGTTTGAGGATTTTGCTTAAAACTTCTGAACATAGTATCTGGCAAATCATAAGTGCTCCACAAATGTTATAGTTCAGCTCTCAGATTGGAATGTTATTTCAGCAGATGACCTTGCTTCTGACCTTATTAAATTGAATTACTTCAAATTGTTCCTCTCTACTGCAAAGGTCTCCTAATTCTTATAACTACCAACCATCTCATGAAAAAAAGTTCCTCTTTCCTTCTAAAGGAAACTATTCCTTTTGTTTTCTAAGTTTCATTTCTCTACCTTTTTTTTTTTTGCTGATTTATTCTACAAATGTTAAATTTATTTCTTATGTAGTAGTTCTGAACAAGTTACTCTGAGATGTGCCTCTGATGTGCAGATTATTTTTAGCTAAAGGGAACGGAGACCCTGAGAGCTCAGAAGAAAATTCTGACACCCCTCCATGCCCACCCCGACCAACTACCTAGAAGAATTTAAATTAGGGGCCTTGCTCATAAGAGTTATCACCAGAAATAACTTTTTATGACCTATCTACAGGGCAGGGAAAACTTCTAATTACTGACTCTCTGCTCTTTCTAAAAAAAATATATCTTTTTTATTGATTTCCAAGAGAGGAAGGGAGAGGGAAAGAGAGACAGAAATATCAATGATGAGAAAGAATCATCAATTGGCTGCCTCCTGCATGCCCCCTATGGGGACCAAGCAGACTAGGCTACTATCTGCTCTTGTTATTGTTCCACTAATGAAGTTCCTCCATTCCGAAGCCTTAAGGTGCTCTATCTCATCCTTAGCTCAGAAAGTTATATATATTGTCCCTTTCTGTTTCTTAACGTCTCTTGTATGTGGGGTTTCTGACTCTCTCACGTACATAATTAAATTTGGTTACTTTCTCTTATTAATCTGTTTCATGTCTATTTGATTATTAGACCAGCCATTAGAACCATGAAAAGTAGATAAAAATTACTTCCTCCTCCACACATATTATAATGCCAAGTAGGAAAATTGCATTGCTGTATGGAGCAGATTTTCCCAATTGGAGCTTAGAGATAACCAACAAGAAATCAGGATGTTTTCCTATTTGGATAAGTTCTATCAAGAAAATAAACAGCATGTGGTGGCAAGTCTGATTCATGGGCAGACTGCTTCAGTGAGTGTTACCTGAAAAGATCTTTTAAAGAAAAAAAAATTGAAATGAGAACTGAGACCTGAAGATTATCCAGGCTGAGAACAGAATGCAAATATGTCCTGAGTCTCATACTGACTTGGGGGATTTAGGGGCATGAATGACGCTTCAGATATGGGGAAAATGGCATGAGGCAAGGTTGCAGGTGAGAGGGGACCAACCCACGTTTTGTAGGCATGACTTGTTCTATCAGTTACCTTTTTCCTACTAGTGTTTTCAACTTCTGTCTTTCCACTGGACATTACACTTCATTTTATAATTATGCTGCCGTCTTTCATTCCGATTCAGTAATTAAAGGCCTTCATTCTGCTACTCCTTTAAACTACTACCCTAGCGCTCCTATTCCCTTCAAGGCCAAACTCTTCCAAAGAAGTTAACAGCTATTACTTCCTTCCACTTATTGCTTAACCTGGGGAGTCTGAGCACATTACCTTCATTGATCACTGAAAGAGCTTTCTCAAAATGACCAGATAATTCTCCTTATGTCGTCATTGAAAATTAAAGTAGGTTTCCATGATTAGGTCTCCTTTTTTGACTGTCAAGATTATTAAACATGCTAAGTTCAAATCCATTTTTTTCCTCACTAATGTGCCAATGAAAGACTGATCTAGTGATTCCCTTAACAACAAACTCCCACTTGCTAAATCCAGTGGGATTTCCTTGATTGGCTTTCCTCCTACATTTTAGCCTTTGGGCTCCACTGTGGTTTCTCAGCCACATCACAATTCTAGTTCTCTTAGCGTTCTAGGCACGCCTGTTCCATCTCCTTCCAATGAGTTTCTTGCTCTTATTCCATAAGTATAGAAATTTCCCCAAGCCTACATTCTTCCTGATTACTCTTTTCATATATCCTTAATTATCTGTATTCTCTAATCTTTTGGCTGGATATCCACAAATTTGAATTTTTAGTCCTGATAACTTTCTTGCATAGTCATATTTCATTTCTAAGAGCTTGCTGGCTAGCTCTACCTGGATGTCATTTAGGCACTGCCAACTAAATACACCAAAAGGTAGATCATTATCTCTTCTTCAAGAATCTATCTGAGTTCTCTATTTATACTTATGGTGATTTTACCATTTGAAGATGTATAATTATCTTTAACTCCCTTGTTCTTCCTCCTCCCCATTCCTCACCCTTAGCTTATCAGCTTTCCTTATATGCTTTGAGGGGAGAAAAATATTGAATTGCCTTTTATATCTTCCCACTAAGTCCCCAAAGGTTCCCATCCTGTGCCCACTTTTTCTTTTTGTATCTGTTACAGCCTCCTCAAAGGCTTATATATTCTCAGCTTACATATTCTCTTTTCTGAATCGTCCTTCTCTATCAGATCATTCCCATTAAAATACAAAAAGGCTTGTACCTCCTCCATCTAAACAAAGGCAATAATAAATGACAAAACATCAACAGAAACAAAATAAATCCTTCCCCTAAACCTACAACCATCTTCTGCGTCTTCCCTATTTCTCAAACTACATTTAAAACTGAACTTCTAGAAATAGTTCTTTCTATAAAAATGTCTCCAATTCTTCAGTTCCATTCATCCCTAATCTTGCTAAAGTCTAGATTTGCCCAATGCATTTGCATGTGTTTTTCTCCCTGTAGCATTCATTCTCTTCTCTTTGCTTCTGGGCACTCATTTGACTTCTTGTTTTTCCTACTATCACTTTAACTGGTGCTCTTTAGACTTTGGTAGTTATTACTATTATTTTTTTTTCATAATTTAGAAGTTTAGCATTCAACCATGCACCAACTGAAAACCAATACTTTCATCACAGATTAACATACATTTTCTGAGTCTATAATGAGTTTCCCCCCATATAGCAGATATTTGAATAATAAGTCTTTTCTGCATTAATATTTAGTCAGGGCAACAGAGTGAGGGTTAAACATGGGGTATTGGGGTATTCATCAACCTTGTGGTAGAATGGAAGAGTTGTGTATAGCACATGTAGTACATAAAAAAGTCCTGGATGCTTTCAAAATATAAACAAAGGTATGAATAAGAAGAAATTCTTAATATCCTCTAGACAGTATGCTGGAATTCAATACTCAGCAGTTTTATTGTGCCTATTTTTTTTTCCTTATGGTAGCTTCTCATCCTGTTTTATTAGCTCATGCATTGAAAATATTTCTGAGCTCCTTATATGATAAGAGCCTCAAAGAAAATAACCAAGCTCTGTTAGACATAAACTTGGAAGAAGTTCATTTTCCATTTCCCTCTACCTAAGCCTTTCCAGTTTAGAGTGTAGAAATTTTGTGAGTGCTGAACTAGGTTTCTTTTTGACTTGCTATAATTATTCTATCTCCCCATTAATTTCTGGTATGTAATGCCCAATTTAATGATACAAATTTGCTTCATTGTGTTCCAACTTGAAAGTATATAATGGAAGTAGCCGATGGGGCTAGAATTGGCAGAATTATTGTTTAAGGTCTCATGTTGACAAACAACTGTTTGATTCTTCCAAATCTCCCATTTTTCATTCTTTTTCCCTTTTTTATCCCATTAAAATTATTTGATTTATTACTTCTGGACATAAGATAAATTATTTTGCCTGGTGTACCTTTAAATCAAAGTCAAATAAGAAAAACTGATTTAATATTTTATTCTAGACTTACTTATCTTCATAACCTTTGGCTTAGCCCTGTCAAGAGTGATATGTCAATGAAATTTTTGTACAGTATTTATTCCCTATAATATCCTATTTTTTAAAAATTTTCAGAGTGTGACAGATAGTACTAAAAAGAACATCCAATGAATAAGACTGTGATTCAATCTTCCAGTTGCTATTTCACTCATTTTCTTTAATTCGCCTTTTATTATAGTATCCATCTGCTTCCTTACTAGTAAATGTGGGGCAAAAATCTCACCTTCTTTACCTGACATTCAATGCTTTCTAAAATTCAATGCCAGTAGTGAATATTCATTTGCTTTTCTACACAGCATCCTTCCTCTTCCTCTCTCCTCCCATAATAGTAAAAAGAATGCCCTTTGGGGAACTAATTTTCTTAGCGTTCAGCTGATGTAGCTTTTATTCTCATGGTTGACTCTGACACCAGTGACCAGGTATATTCAGGCCTGGTCCCTCAGGCATCACTTCCCCAAGTTCCAATATTTTTTAAAAAGGGATGAGTAAAGGACCCAGTCAGAGCTTATCCAAGCCAATTATGAAACTTTAAAAAGAGAGATCACTCTCTTTATCCTTGAACTTGGGTTTGTGAATATATAAACTTGGAGCTCTTTAATTCACTTGGTCCTCTTACCTTCATGAGAAAAAGAAAGTATATCTGAGAATGCAACCAACAGAGAAGAAAATAGATCATAGAGATGGATAGAAATAAGGTTTGGTTTTGATGACATTTATTTAATTTCTTGATGAAACCATGCTTGAAAGTGGAAACCTTTGAATTTTTTATTTATGTGAGCTAATAAATTATCTGTCTCTAAAATATATATATATATGTGTGTGTGTGTATATTATATAATTTTACCTGTTACATATAATATATACATACATACATACATAATAAATAAATTTATTTCTATTTCTTGCTCTCTCATTTTATTATGCTAGTTTGTACTGAATTTTTAATCACTTGCTACTAAAAGTATTTAACTATCACATGTTCAAGCATTCATATCTGAATACTCTACATTTAGCATTCACGCTTTCACACATACATGGTGTCCTGGCAAGCCATGTCTCAGAAGGCCTTGCCAGTCTTGTTGAGATTGACATTTGGATTTTACGTGTGGCTAATCACTGAATCTAGCTGACCGCCCACTATTTATAGCTTCTTCCTGCCATAATTTATTGTATTTCATAAGAAAAGTGAGGTGCTTTGGGGCATTATTGAGTGTGCCAAGGCTTCAGGATATACCCATCACAGGTGTCAGGGGTTTTCTCTACAGAGATTTAGTGAGTACTTTGAGTTCTTTAAGGTTTCTGACTTTTAGGGATTTATATAGTGTTATGAAGTGTTAATGCTTCTCTCTCCTCCCAGTCCCATCTATCCATCTTCTGCATTCTGTTTGTTTTCATCTAAAGTTCAAGAAGTTTTTCCCATTGTTTTAGTTTTTCTGTTGGTTTGTTTTTAATAATTTAGAGGATGGGGCTTTAGAATCCTGCTGTTTCATGTGGTTTATATTTGAAGAAGGGGCTGGCCCTAGTGTAGGCTTACACAGGTGTGCATATTTGTGTGATTATTTAGAGTACATATGGACAAATAAAAGAAATCTTTATGTAGGGGGAAATCTTCACTGTGACCATTTCAGTGATGGTGGGTGGAGACAGATTCCTGGGAAAGCATTACTGGGAAATTTCAAGTTCAAGTCAAGCTCCATGCATATCAATTGAATTCCTGGCATGTGTCATGGACAATGAAAGAGTTAGTGTGATTTATACCTAAGACAGTCACACTCCACAAAGACCAAATGCGCAGGGCTCTCCACAAAGCCATGCACCATGTGATTCCTTTTAGGTAGGGAATTATTTTTACATATTTTCCTCAAGGGTTTGACAAATTTCTTAGTACATGTAGCTTGAGGGATAGGAGTGTGGAATTAAAATTTAGTTTTTAATCTCATCTCTGTTGCTTTTTAGCCATTACTTAACCTCAGTGATTCTATGTTCTTATCTTTAAAATAACAGTAGGCATAACCAGTATCATAGAATAAAGTTGTAATAATTACACTAAATGCTGAAATTAAAAGGACTAATAAAGTACCTGGCACTTAGTAGGGGAAATGAATTGATCTCACCTTTCTCTCTCTCTGACAGTCATGTTAAAAACACTAAACAGGCTCAGCTGGTATGGTTCAATGATTGACCTATGAACCAGGAGGTCACAGTTTGATTTTTGGTCAGGGCACATGCCTGGGTTATGGGCTCAGTCCCCAGCATGTGGCATGCAGGAGGCAGCCAATCAATGATTCTCTCATCATTGATGTTTCTCCCACTCTCCCTCTCCCTTCCTCTCTGAAATCAATAAAAATATTATTTTTAAAAACTCACTAAACTGTCAAAATGATGCAAGATAGCAAAGATACTTGATGGAGTGTAATATTTTCCACCCTTACCCAACATAAAAACAATTTTAATTCCAAATATCACATATATTTAAATCATGTACTATATTTAACTATTTAACCTTTGTACCTGCTACTTCTTTATCATTCTGCTCAGCGGGAGTTCCTCAATCCTTTGTTTTACCTGGGTGGATACTATCTGTTTTGGTTCAATACTTTTTCTGCCTTTATTGGTAAAATGTCATGCATGGTACCGTTTGTAGATGAGAACTTAATTACCTCAAAAACTGTATATTTATTTTAGTTACTCCCTGTGAGCTCCCATAGCACATTTTTCATAGCTCTCATGCATTCTGCACACTGTATTTCTTAAAATAACAATAATTGGTATTTCTAAATAAATCACATAAAGCCACTATAAAAATAAGATGTGGAGAACACAACATAAATATGTATGTAAAAATTGGAAATATGCATGAATAAAAATGATTGACTAAATCATGGCTCATTCATGCAGTGGAATGGGAAGGACCCTCACAGCAGGGACTGGCTTCCTTTGTTGATGCTAGAGCCCCGAAAGCTGCAGAGTTCAGGCCTTTGGAAGGCACTCAATAAATATTTTTGTGATTTTTAATTTTAATGAGTTAAATCTATATCTTTTGACCTGGGATAATGTCCACAAAAAGTGAGACCTGTGAGCTGCATGAAAACAAGGCAAGAACAAATGTTGGTACATACCTACACTAGGAGACTGAAAGGTGGGGAAGGGTGCATAACAGAATGTTAAATTGGTTGGATGGGAGTGGGGTGGAAATAGAGATGGTAGGAAGGGGATTTAAAAAAAAAAAAAGCTCACGTTTCATGTTAAATAAAAGGGGAAAATGTAAATCCATTTTTACTTATTTTTACATATGAAAACATTAAATGTTCATATGAAAAAGGATAAAAGATGAAAAACAACTACTGATTTTATTTGGTTAAAAGACTATAAGTAACCTTTGTCTAGAATTTATTATTTAATTTATAATAATGTTGTGCATCCTTTGTAAAGATTATAAAGTATAGAGAATACATAAAAATACATATACCTCACCCTTCAGTTATAACCAAGGCTAACATTGCTCATTTCCTTCCTGATGCTTGCTTTCTTCTCTTTCCCTTCCTTCTCTTTTTTCCTCTTTTTTCCCCTTCCTGTCCCTCCCTTTTTTCTCCATCTAACCACTTATCTGTCTAATAGAACTGGGCTCACACTGAGCTGTGTAGCTTTGTATTTCTATATTGGTATTATAAGGTGAGTGCCTGATTTGTCTTTATGTTTCATGCTTCCAGGATAGTAACTGTACACAGTGCTCAATATTCATTTTTCTGAATACACAAATAAGTTGGCATGTTTTTCTGCCCTGAATGTTAACTATGTCAAACATGAGATCAGTTGTGGAATTTATAAATTAGGACTGTGTTTACATGTCTGTCAAAGAACAGTGCTTCTTTGGATGAAAGTAATATTCTTCTGTTTTGATTAAAGCTCTGCATGTTCTTAGTAAAAAACACCTTTTCCATTCCTTCATTTATGATTTAATTTTACATGTCCCAATATTTCACCAGGAAGCCCTGGTTCGTAGCAATAGTGAATGTTCTATTGTCTATAAGCAATATACATAGTCTATCAAAATAGCAATATATCATTTCCTTCTCTGTAGATAAATAAGTTTCTGATTTTTGAATCTGTGTGTTTATGCTCTCAACATGAGCTCATATCTTGTCTTTTATCTGTGTATATAAGTACGTGTATAATATTAGTTTCATCATTTTTACTGAGTGGCAAGTGGCAGCTATTATTTGCCTAGAAGAGATGACAAAACCTAAAGAAATGTTTTTGCATTGTAACCAAGGATATAACAAAGTGTTTCAATTCCAACATGTGTGGGTGAGGGGTCCCCCCACCAACCAACAATTCTTGGGATGCCAGCCAGGTGTCTGTGAAGTCAACGCAATTCTGGCACTATTTACCTGGAGACAACATCAGATTCCAAAGGTAAAGGCTCAGTCTCATAAGATCACCCTCCACCTCGGACATCAGTCACAAGCCCAGGTGCTTCTGACCCACCTCTTACAAATCAGATATTTCTACACCTCCCTCCTGGGTTCCATTAATTTGCTACAGTGGCTCATAGAACTCAAGAAAAAACTTTTACTCACTCGATTGCTAATTTGTTATAAAGGATATTATTAAAGGATATGGATCTGTCGACAGATGGAGAGACGCATAGGGTGAGCTCCCCTGTGAAGATGCTTTTGTCCTCTGAGAGCCTGGGCTCAGCATGGTGGCACCTGCAAGTGTTCTGGTTCCTCAATGTGAAAGTTCTCTGAAAAAAAGGACCAAGGAGCCATCCTCCTGGGTTTTTATGGAGCTTCATTACATAGTCATGGTTGACTCAGTCATTGGCCATTGGCCATTAAACTTAATCTTCAGCCCCTCTCCCCTAACTTGGGTTTTAAGGGTTAAGACTAAACGTTCTAAGCCTCTATCACTTGGTTAGATCTCCTGGCAACCGGCCCCCATCCTTGGTAGGTCCAAAACTCTACCGCCTTAATCTAACCAAAGACACCTTTATCACTCCCAACACTTGGGGAATTACAAGGGTTTTGGGACCCGTGAACCAGGAACTGTGGATGCAAACCAAATATCTTATAAATCACAATATCACTGCAGAAAACTTACATGGACAGAAAATCACTAAGTGAAGAGAGAATTGTGCTACAATAAATGTATTACTTGAGCCATGCTTTTGAAAGTGAAGAGTTAAAAATAATTATTTATAAACCTTCAAGAAGAATAAAACATTTATACATATAGTCAGGGATTTAAGGCCTAAATTATTCAGAGCATTTATCTATACAGTACTTATTTTCTGGATACGGGCTTAACACTACTTTGCCTGATAAAGATCTCATTCTCAGCTTGACTACCTTGGACTGGATATTCAGCATTCGAAAGGTCATTAAATTTCTATTTCTGCTGAAAGAGAATGAAATAATGGAAACTGTATTCAGATACCTAAGAGGTTCATACCAGAGAATGTATCAGCATTATTATGTAAGAATTTAGTATCCGGAGGGAAATGAGAACTGGGTACACATCCTCAAGGCAATGAACCAGTAAACATGTACCCAGCTCTGTGATATTTAGCTGCACCTGGGCAAAATTTGTTTTTATTTGTATTGCCAGTTGTAGTTAAAGTTGTCATTGAAATGAGTTAGTTATGTAGGTTTCTCAGTTACTTAGGACGTTTTAATATACATTCATTTCTATTCTTTCTTGTTTTGTATATTTCTGTAGATTAGTTAGTAGCAATGTTTATATTTGCAACACTGGTCTGACTGAAGTGGGATAATACATATGTCTGTATTAAAATATAAAGTGTTGTAAACATTTAGGTATTGTAACTTCTTTTTCTTGTTTGTTTTTATTAATCCTCACCCAAGAATATTTTTTCCATTGATTTTTTTTTTTTTGAGAGAATGGAAAGGACAGGGAGAGACAGAGAGAAACATTGATGTGAGAGAGACACATCAACTGGTTGCTTCCTGCTAGTGCTCCTCGACTGGGTCTGGAGATCAAGCCTGCAACTGAGATACATGCCCTTGACCAGAATTGAACTGGTGACCTTTCAGTCTGCAGGCAGACGCTCTAACCACTGAACAAACTGGCTAGGGCTACTTCTGATCATTGTGTGTATGTTACAAGCACTTGTATAATTCAGATATTGTAGACAATCCCTAGCCAACATCTGTAATCATTTTAAATGTTGTATAGAAATGAGTGACACTTCCGAATATAATATGCTGTCTATGAGGTTCAGATCAATGGGAAAAACAAACAACGGTTTGTTTGTTTAAATTGTAATGGATTCATAAAATATATAGATAAGCAGAATAATTATTCAAGAATTTAAACGATTTCATTTCTGTGAACATTAACCACATTCAGATTTAGCCGACAAGCTTGTCCCAATTTGGGCCATCTCTCATTAAGGCTCCCACTACGTTTCTTGGCATGAGGATCATATGAGTCTTCTACGCTTACTGACTAACATGGATCAGCTACAGTTTTTAACATTTACACATTTTAAAATCTAAACTTGATGTGAAGGACAGAAATAAGGCTTTCTATATTTACATTCGTGTGAACATGGAACTTGTCAGTTTGGGAAAACGTGAAGATCCATTTAGAAACAAATGGTCAGCTATTTGTGTGAACACTAAGCTTCTCAAAATGAAACTTACTTATAAAAGAAAAAAATAAATGCTTAAGAAACGAAATCAGATAAATATATAGAGTTTATTTCCATGAATTTAGCTATGTGATGATTCCTCTACAATAGCATATCTTTTTCGTGTATTTTCCTTTGAAAACTGACTTAAAGTACACGAAATTAAGATGAATAGTTGGTACTATTTGTCTTCAGTGAACACCATGATATTTTGTCTCAGGCTCGCAGACTGATGAAGCAAGCAGATAATTCTGGGTTGATTTACAGAGCAACAGCTATCTTTGCTACCAGAGGGCTAGAAGTAAAAACTTTGTCTTATCTTAAATAATAAAAATTCCTACATATTTGCAGAATAAATCAAAACAAAATCTCTGCAGAGAGGACCTAAATTTCCAGCCACAATATCCATATTTTTTGGCCAACATTCCCATTGTTGATTCTATCTGGAGTCTTTCTGTGCTTGTCTGGCAGGCCATCAATTTTCTTCACTCGTTTGAAATCTGCTTCAGATACAGACGGATACCAGTGGAGGAGAGATGACGGAATTGCAGGATTATGAATCCTGGAGACGCCACACAGCACCAGGGCAGAAACAAACCAACACACATGCTCTTTACAGTCACAAATCAGGGGGTTAGTGCCCAATGAGCAAAGGTCATTAGTTAGTGTAGTACCAGATTTCTGGATGTATGTTGTATTTCTTTTCAAGGCTGGCAAGGAAAGAAGAGAAACAGGTAATTTTCTTCTTTTTCCAAGCTAATCTTTAATCCAGAATGACTGCTTTTCTGCCATTCCGACACTTGAGGGGAAGGAAGACTCAAGATGAAGCAAAGGAGAAAGGAAGGGAACAGTGTTCAAGTTGAAAGCCCTGAAGAGATTTCCCTTGCTCAGCATCCCAGGGGGGTTGGAGAGATTCTTGTGTGCCTCACCTACCTTCAGGTGGCCAGCAAAGCCAACAGTGGAATGAAGTTTAAGATGCTCACAAGCCTGGAAGTCAAGCTGCTGTCCAATATGGGGTGGGTATAGATATGAAACAGAATTTATTTTTAGGAAAAACTTAAAAGCAGAAAAACATGACACAAGTCCCCCTGGGGTCTCGTTATTTCCCACAAAGGTGCTTAGACCGGGCATGGTTGAGCTGGATGCAACACAGAAAGGGCTCCAGTTGACGGATCCTACCCCATCGTGGTCCTCAAATCGATAAGGGAGTAGGGCAGTAGGCCACATCTATTCAGCTTTGTAACAACAGAAATTTCCTGGCTAAGGAAAGTGTCCTCAGTAGAAAGGAGAAATCTCAGGAACTCTGGCTGGTACCAGTCGGATCTTCTGTTGATCTAGCTCAGCGATGCTGACCCCACTCTTGTCTTGCCCACCGAAATGAGAAAATGAGCTTCCAATCCCATCTGGATTTGCCTTTCCTCACTGGCCCAACTCCTTGGCACATTCTAGTGCAATGAAAAAAGTTTTAATTTAGAGCACATCTCAGTCAACAAGGCAGCTGTGATAACAGGTCCTGCGCAAAAGGAGGCTGTCCATCTTCTGTCCACAAAGCACTCGGCAGCCCCAAACCAGCAACAGAAAGCTGCCTTATCCTGTTTCGAAGAAAGCTATTGAAAGCCCATCTGTATGTCACCGCGATGCATCACCGTATCTCAAGGATGCGGCTCTGCCAGGACAACCAGTTGCCGAGAGGCAAAGCTCATCATCTGAAGGCCTGGGTGAAGGCAAATTTAATTTCCCCCAGGAGAAAATGTCACCACCACCACTGCTAAGCACAGAGTTAGAGTGAAATTTGGCTACATCTTCACATAAAATTGCTTCTGAAAGAGAAAGACCTGATTTATGACCAAAGAGCCAACATTTTCCCCCTCGGGGTTTTATTTTACTTATGAAGTAAAAGGGAAGGTATTTAAACAGAAAATTTTCTCGTTTTGTTGATCAGAATAACTCCCTTGCCATTTTGGCTGTAATAAAAATAAATAAATAAACTGAATTACAAAACGACTTGAGATTTTCATGCCAGAGACTGAGAGGTAGGTGATTAGTATCTCCCCAAACAAGACCCACTAATGATGCTTTCCTCCTCAAAAAAAAGGAAACAGTGCTGGTTTCTAAACACCAGATTTTTTTCATATTTCTAAATATACATTGAGTTTCAGGTGAATGCATGCACACAGACACACAGACACACACATACACACACATATACACACACACAGACACACAAGTTTACATGATTAGAATTCATAAGTACCCTTAAATCAAGGAGCACTCCTTTTTAAACTTTTATTTGGAAACATCAAAAATTGGTTATTTTATGAAGAGAATGCTTTATTATACTAGATGAGTTAGAACCAAACAAGTTCAACAAAGCAAACAAAAAATAAATAAGAATACCATTTTTCCATTCATAATGATTTGATTAGGCAGTTACAGTGTTTTATCATGATGCTTTGACTGTGTATGCTCTTAATTTGATAAATCATCATGTAAGCTTTGCTTTGATCAGGAAAATATTTTTCATGTCAGTTCCTACAGATATGCAGTCAGCATGCATGCATCAAATATAGAAATGTAAACCCTATGCTTTGCTTTGATCAGGAAAATATTTTTCTTCATGTCAGTTCCTACAGATATGCACTCAGCATGCATGCATCAAATATAGAAATGTAAACCCTATAGCTACCTCACTGTGTTGTTACAAGAATTAATACATTTGTATTTATATAGTTGCTAGTAGTTGCTAGCTAGTATTACTACTACTCTTTTATAGATGTTTAATGTATTGTCCCTTTTATTGTCCCTCAATTAAATGTCATCTTACGTATTTATCTTATTCAACTCAGTCTGCCCAATCTGTTTTTTAAGTCTTGCATCCAACTTGTTTGTATCTCTCCTAGATTTACACTGTTTTCCCATTCAATGAGCACTGCAGAAGGTCATGTTGGACAAAACAGGCTTGATGACAGTGCTCTGTTAGTTATGGTTAGAAACCACCTTTATCCTTATCTGAGTAATCAGCATTACTTTGATATATTCATTCAAAATGTCACTCACCTACCTGCCTACTTGCATTCTTCTCCTTGCCATAGTACCTCACTATGTCAATAATAAAACCATGAAAATGCCATTAAATTTAGATAACTGGGACTATGCCATCCTTCTAATCTACTACTCTAAAACTCTACACAAAGAAAAAGAAACTAAACTTAAAACAGGAAAATGAAAGGTAGGGAAGAATTTGCTTGAAGCAAGATATACAAAAACCAGTTAAACATAATTCAGTGCAGGAATTTTAATTCAGTTTAACAAATAATCTATTGCATTCTAGAAGGTGGTGAGCCTCAGAAAAAGAAGGGGAACCCACCCAAGAGTCTTAATCCTTCTGACACTTGCTGAGGCAGCTCTGTCTGTTGTACTTCCTAGACAGTCTTTGACACCACTTTTGTTTCGGCCATGTTACTTTCCATTTGTCTCCTGTCCATGTCAGTTCTTCATGTTATTCAGTAGCACTGGAGGACAAAAGTCTTAGCAGCCCCACTATATTTCCTCAGCACCCCCACCCTGTCCGTCCTATATACTCATGTCCTTAATAGACATGGGAAGCAATCATTTCAGAATGTACTGTCTTAAGTAGTGTGTGTGTGGGGGGGGGGGGGGCTATCTATATATTTCTGCTTTTAAACCTTGCTGAAACCATTTTCAACAGAAAGATAATATTTTATTGGTCAGACTGGTACAATCAAGCCATGACAATAATGGAAGCACTTACAAATGGGTAATAAGTAAATTTATCAATAGGCTCAGTTACTAGTATATTTTACACAGATAATAAGTGGCCCTTTTTTAAAATAGGGCAAAACTGATCATTAATTGATTCGATTGTTCTATTGAAACCAAGTTGATCAGTTAATTCTCTGCTCATTCTCAAAACGCATTTGGAAAATCAAACTAGGATGCAAAGAATAGAAACCAAACAACACTTGTCTATCTT
>NW_005354967.1:0-3948 GCF_000412655.1 Myotis brandtii
TTTTCTCTTTCTCTTTCTGTCCTGTCCCTTCCCTTCCCTTCCTGACCAACCCAGTCCTAAGCTGTTCAGGGAGGAAGAGCAAAATCGACATCTGTATTGGCAGTCAGAGGAGACAGGTTGTAGAAGGGAAACTGAGGTGACTCACAGCAAAGGATCAAAGCCTAAGCAATGAAGGGATACCAACCCATGGAGGCAGCCTGATGTGGGGGAGGTGAAAGTCCATGTGGGGTGGGAGTTCTCTGATGAGTGTCAGAGCCAGAGCACAGTGAAGAATGAGGTGGGATATGCCAGAGCACAAACAAGGTAAGAAAGCATCCATGTGGAGGGAATGCTTAGCATAGGGCTGGAGAGCATTGAAGAAGGCATTCATGTAGGATAAAGGGTAGAAACAGGGGAGGATTTATAAAAAATAAAAAATAAACATATTATCAAGAGCCAGGATTCTCACTTGCAGAGAAGAAAGTTATAAATACTGAAGGGTGGGAGATACTAAAATGAAATCACTAGTACGTGATTTCACTGTAGCCTGAGGAAGTAGCCATTGTGGACCAAGTGAATCTTCTTAAGGAATTTACCAAGAACATCAGACTGGTCCAGCAAAGTATGACTGACAGCTGGCAAAGTACTCTAAATCCCTGCTGTTAGATAGTAAACGCCTAATTATGGCTGGGTGCTGCTACTTGAGAGTTGCCTGAGAGAACTCCTAACTGCCACATCATCCTTCAGGTCCTTGAGACTTTATAGAGCAAGAAGTCTTGTTTCCGCTTTCCTTTTTTTAAAACCATTTCCTTTGGGATTTCACCATGTGTGGTGTGGAAAAGGCACAAAGGAACTATTAGAGAAATTGAATTGGGCATTTTAATTTTGCAGTGAGTTTCTATAGAGATTTTGGTTAGATGTAGCTCTGTGAAGAGCTCAGTACTAATAGCCTGGAACTATTTGCTAAGATCCTTCCCACCTTTATCAGTTTTCTCAGCAGCTTCTTAGGCCTCTGCATTTTTCCACAGTGTCTCCTCCTACCGTTGGGGCAGAGCTGGCTCTGTGCTGTTAGGGAGGAACCTGGTAAGTTTTTCTTGCCCAAGTGAGATAGTTGCCATAAAATGTCCCTAATCTGTCATTTCCTACACTTGTAAGAGAATTGGAAACAGGCCCCATTTACTTGAAGTGTACCAGTACAGACACCAGTAGGACTTCCTGCCTCATCCATAAACATGTCTTATGCCAGTTTTCCCACAAGGTGGGTCCTTCAGATGGCTTTGCAAGATGAGCAGCAAATGGAAAGAGGACCTTCTGTCAAACTCTGTTTAGTGACAGCAACTACACACTGGGCTTGAACAACTACCTAGATTTAGTCTTCAGCCAACTGCACTGAATACTTCCCTTCAGGAAAAGGATCCCTTAGAGCAACAGGAAGAGTTCAAAATACAGGTGCTCAAGGATCCCAATGTGGCCCTACCTGGAGTGGATTGGAGGCCAGGAAGGGGTTCCTGGTGGAGCTCAAAGCAGCAACACCCAAACTCTGTCTCAATTAAATCAAATGATTTTTTTTTATCTATATGCAGTAGATATGTGCCAACTAATTGCATAGTAGAACCGCTGCCATAGAGCAACAGGAAGAGTTCAAAATGCAGGTGCTCAAGAATCCCACATGTGTCCCTACCTGGAGTGGATTGGAGGCCAGGGAGGGGTTCCTGGTAGAGCTCAAAGCAGCCACACCCAAACTCTGTCTCAATTAAATCAAATGATTTTTTTATCAATATGCAGCAGATATGTGCAAACTAGTTGCAGAGTGATTATCTTAATATTGCATGCACATTCTACAAAGTAAAACTTATTTTTACTCCAGAGTAATAATTCAAATGAATTTTAAATCCATTCCAATTTTTACAAGACATTTCAACATTACATTTGTAAATGAAGAAAAAGAAAGAGCTGTGAGGTTCTTTAAGTATAATTTAAATGAATGGGATTGAAAAAGATTTAAAAATTCATATTGCCTACTTATGCAAGTGAACTAGCTCACCAATGGTGACTATAATGAAATTCAAGCCCCAACAGTGTTGCTCAGTGGTTGAGCATTGACCTACAAACCAGGAGGCCAAGGTTCAATTCCCAGTCAGGGTGCATGCCTTGGTTGTGGGCTTGATCCCTGGGGAAGAGCCGGGGGGGGGGGGCAGACAATGAATGATTCTTTCTTAACATTGATGTTTCTGTCTCTCACTTCTTCTCTGAAATTAAGTTTTTTAAAACCTTTAAAAAAAAGAAAGTGAAGGGATCATCATTGATAATTATAATTGCACATTGATAATTATCTGTAGTCATCTCAAGTATATAATCAGAAATCAAAAAGCTATATTTATTCAAGCAACTTCAAAAATTATAAAAATTTAAGATTTTAGGTATATTCCTTCTAAAGATATATTTAACATATTTATTTAAATTTCTATTACATTCTTCTTACATAATTGTATAATATAGAGAAAATGTCATTTTTTCCCATGAAGCCCATATAGCCTAATCCTCTTGCAGTTTACTACAGTGTGCCCAACAAATAACATCATGTTCTCTGTGTGCCATGACACTAAAAAGGTTGAGAAGTGCTGCCTAGTCCGTGGAGAGGTAATATACGCTCCATGTCTGCAGTTGCTTCCATGGTCCTTAAGACCCTGCACAATTATATACCACATGCCTCTACCAGCTCAGGATCCATTCCCCACATATAAAGTGTATTTCTCCTCTGCCTAGAGAGAACATGGCCTTTGGGATGTCTTCCCCTCCATGCTTTGGACCAACCCTTCCAAGACACGTTCTGAGCAGCAACGTCTCTACAATTTATCATGGCAGCCTCATCTCACTCTACCTCTGCCTCCAGATGCTCATTTCACAGACATGGCCACCAAATTCCAAATTGTAGTGGTTGTTGAGGTGTTACAGCCTCTGCTTTACTTCCAATACTAATTTACATCTTTTGAAAAAGGGCACCAGAAGCTTTACTTGGCCAGGCTGGTGGAGGGAGTGATGCTGGAAAGTACAGAAGCCACTTGCTTTTTCTGTTGGTCCAAGGCAGATGGGCCCCTAAGCTCCTGGGTCCTCTAGAAGCAGGGTCCTGACCCTGGATCACCAGACATTATGCACAGAAGATATACATGTGGGGTGAGTCATCAGCATGTAGAAGATAGCTGGAGCCATTACATTACAAATAATCTCATAGGAAGAATATATAAAGTAAGATTTTTTTAAAGGATCCAGGACAGGGCCCTTGGGGAGGAGCAGTTAAGCTGTGAGGTGAGGAAGAGAAGCCAGTGAAGGAGGCTGAGTGGGAGCAGACATAAATGCATGAGGAACAGAGACTGGAAGTGTGAGAGCCCTGAGTGGTCCTGAAAATCAAGGGTCTCAAAATTTGTAGAAAAAGGAGCAAGAATGTTACTCTGCCCTCACCATAGTTCCATAGATGAGATGTGCCCAATACCTGTCTAGGAGTGAGATGTCTTCATTCCCTCCTTTTTCAGCGCCTTGACTTAAGTCTGACAGTTCTCTTTTTATTTCTCTCCTCATTACAGTGTTTTCCTTCTTTTCCAATGAATCATCAGCACAAAGCCTTGGGATCACCCTGCCTCGGTCACCTGAGGAGGAAGCGAGTCTCTACATTTTATCATGGCAGCCTCATCTCACCCTTCCCCTACCTCCAGATTCTCATAATGGGTTCAGGTAGGAATCCTTATATGAGTCTCTGATTCTCTATTATGTAAGGGAAAGGAAAAAGGAAAAGAGAGGGGAGCTTAAAGAAAAAGTTTGACAAAAATACAAATGTTATGAGACTCTGGAAAAAAGTAGAGAGATTAACTTTATCCACTTACTAAGTGTCAGCCAGTGTACTAGGCTTTTCACTCATAATTCCTGATCTAGGCATGCTGGTGTGTGTGTGTGTGTATGTGTGTGTGTGTGTGT
>NW_005354968.1:0-707 GCF_000412655.1 Myotis brandtii
TTTTTTTAACCTTTTTCTTCCTCACTTCTCCCTTTTTCATACTGTTTTCTCTTCTCCTGTCCCTGCTCTAATTTTTCTGTTTCCTTTCTTTTTACCCCTTGTTAAAAATTGATCTTAGTACAATATCCACAAATCAATAAACATGATACATCACATACACAAATTGAGAGATAAATATCACATAATCATATCAATTGATGCAGAAAAAGCATTTGACAAAATCCAACACCCTTTCTTGATAAAAATTCTCAGCAAAGTAGGAATAGGGGGATCATACCTCAACATAATAAGAGCCTTATATGACAAACCTACAGCCAACATCATATTCAATGGACAAAAACTAAAATCATTTCACCTAAGAACAGGAACAAGATAGGGATTCCCACTCTCACCACTCATGTTTGACATAGTACTGGAAGTGCTAGCCATAGCAATTAGACAAGAAAGAAGAAATAAAAGGCATCCAAATTGAAAAAGAAGACGTAAAACTGTCATTATTCACAGATGACATGATACTGTACATAGAAAACCCTAAAGACTCCATCAAAAAACTACTAGACTTAATAAATGAATTCAGCTGTGTAGCAGGACACAAAATTAACACCCAGAAATCTATGGCCTTTTTTATATACCTATAGTGACTTACAGAAAGAGGTACTAAAAAAAATTTCATTTACAATTGCACCAAAAAAATTAAGATACCTAAG
>NW_005354969.1:0-789 GCF_000412655.1 Myotis brandtii
ATTTCCATATTTGAACATGTTTATGTCCGCAAGAAAAGCTTCATGCTTTTCTTAATATGAGTTCTCATTTCTTATGGAGTTCATTCCTTGGTAATTTTTTTGTTGCTAATTTAAGTAACATCATTGGTTTCATTTATTGTTAATTGATTTATATTGGCATATTAGAACACAATTAAATTGTATATTCCCATTATCTAGCACTCTTCTTTTTGTTTTATTGTTGACAGTATCACAGATGTCCCCCATTTTCCACCACTTTGCCTTCCTCCAACCAGCCCCATCCTACCCCAGGCCTTCACCACATTTTTGTCTGTGTTCACAGGCTACGCTTATACACATATATGTTCTTTGGTTGATCTAGTCCAGTCCCCCAGCCTCCCCTCTGACATCTGTCATTCTATTCCATGTATCCATGCCTCTAGTCCTATTTTGTTCATTAGTTTATTTGGTTAATTAGATTCTACATATAAGTGAGGTCATGTGACATTTGTCTTTTTGGGGTGGAGGGGGTGTGGGGAGACTGGCTTATTTCACTTAGCATAATAATCTCTAGGTGGATCCATGCTGTTGCAAGAGTGAGAGCTCCTTCTTTTATACAGCCACATATTACTCCTCTGTGTAACTGTACCACAGCATTTTTATCCGCTCATCTACTGATGGGCATTTGGGCTGTTTCAGGATCTTAGCTATTGTAAATAATGCCACTATGAACATGAGGGTGCATATATTCTTTCTAATTGGTGTTTCAGAACCCGTAGGATACATTCCCGCAGTGGGATTGCTGGATCA
>NW_005354970.1:0-531 GCF_000412655.1 Myotis brandtii
AAATCAATAAAATATATTTAAAAAATAAAAGTGTATGCAGTATTTCTAATGACTACATTAGAATTATCAGTTTTTACAAATAAAACGACAACATGCCCAGCTAAATTAGAATTTCAGATAAACAATGAATTTTTTAAAGGGTAAGTATGAACAAAATATTGATGGTACATACTTATGCTTTTAAAAATTTCCTTATCTGGGGATTCTATATTTTATTTTCAAACCTACTATAAAGTGTATCAGCTAGAAGATATTTTGGAAATATAGAAAGTAAGATGCTGGCTCAATAACTCTTCAGGAAAAAGAATGGATATATCAAAATAAACATCTCTTACATTAGCCAAAGGGTTAAAATATTTCTGAGCCCAAAGCACATTAGGTATGAAGAGAGAGAGAGAGAGAAAAAAAAAAAGACATTTTCATGAAATAAGGGTGAGGTGGCTCCTCTTGTTTCAGTTTTGTGGAGGTAAATGCAGTGCTTTCTATAAATAATGTTGCCTTTCTCACCGAGGATGCAAAGACCCACGTATC
>NW_005354971.1:0-870 GCF_000412655.1 Myotis brandtii
AATATATTTAAAAAACAAAACAAAACAACAACAAAAAAATAGCTGCAAAACCCAGAGCCCTCCCAGGAGGACTGGGTGGAGGAAATGGGCTGGAGGACATGTGCTCTGGGACCAGCAGGGGGCGCTGGTGCACCGGGACTGAGAGCTCAGGGCTCTGGGCCAGGCAGCTAGGAACACACTCTACTGGCCCCTGCACACTTGGGCAGGCAGGTCCTCACTCAAGTGTGACTTCCCTGCACCTGGGCCCCAGGAGCCACATGAGCCCTCAGCTCTGACACCCACACTTGTCTCCTATCTCACCCTCCAATAGTCCGACCTGATTTACAAAACAGATGGACACACGACACAAATAAGTTTGCTAGAAAAAACGCGATCTCCGCTGCTCCATGCACACGGCAGAGGAGACACCTCAGAGGGGCTTTCTCAACGTCAGCAGTGAGGCCTCAGCACAGAGTCCCGGGGACGCCCCAGCACGGTCACGTGTCCTCTCCACCTCCTCACCCCTGAACCCCGAGTTTCCTTTGGGGAGATGAGAGAGTGAAAGGCTTGGGCAGTTGCCCTGTCTTCCGCTCCCGTCGCCTGGCACAGGCGGTCCTCGCCCATCCCTTCTGCCACCTTCTGACCTGCCATCCAGGGTCCTAAGTCAGAAGCTGCTGGCTCTGCCCTCCATGTCCAAGCCTTTATTTAAATAAGTTTAAATATGGCGCCCTCCCTCCTCTCTCCCCCCCTCTCTCCTGCACTGGGCCACTCCATCCCAGAACCCCAGTTCCGGAAGGAGGTCACTACAACCATGATGAAGCTGAGGAGGAGGAAGACAGTCTCTGTGAGGGCCCAGCATCTGCCTCTTTCAATACCCCCCCCCCCCCCCCG
>NW_005354972.1:0-852 GCF_000412655.1 Myotis brandtii
GTTGGGTTTCAAGGTTGCGCTGGCACAGCCCCTCCCACAGGTAAAGAATTAGCGGTGTCTGCCAGAGGCTGCCCATCAGTCAAGACAGTAGCAGAAATAATAGGCCCATCTCCTCTCCAGCTTCCAAATTACACACAAGTGCATCTCAGAGGCTGAGTTTAATTCACATCTGTATTCTCAATCACAAAGAGTGGGGGAATGGAATATTTAACCTTTCAGTCTACCTGATATCGGAGGGAACATGGAAAGGGGTTGAACATAAATGCCATGTGCCAATACATGGCATGTCTGAGCCCACATGCAGGCTGTGGGACTCTAGGCAAGTGATCCCACCTCAAAAATCTTCAGTTTTCCTATGTGATATCATACAAAGATATTTGGGGTTATTTCTGGTTCTTAGAACTGAGCAACAAAAAATACTTGGAATTTTCTCATTTATAAGGGTTGATAAGAGTATCTTTTGTGATGATGAAGAAACTCTGACAGGCCACTGGATAGATGCAAGGTAAGGGCAGGTCACCACAAACACAAAACATTGCTTAGAAGCTGGAGTTTCCCTGAAGAGATGAGGTTACATAAAATGTGTAGGAATTTTTGGCTGCCAATGTAAGAAGTATTTAAACCTGTAAATAATTTTCATAAGTTTATTTGAGCCAAACTGATGAGAATTTTTGGAAAACCAAAACTCAATGGACTGAAGGAATGCTTCAGAGAATGGGAGTTTTACTTCTTATCTTATACATTACAAGCAAAGCAGAAGGAGTAAGGGATTACTTGAAATCCATTGGTGAAATATTAGAAGTTGGAAAAAAAGGAAAGTGGGGAAATGTCTGAGATTCGATATAAAGTAAA
>NW_005354973.1:0-524 GCF_000412655.1 Myotis brandtii
CCCCATGCCCTTGCCCCCCACCACTGTACTCATCCAATGTTGTACGATTTGTGTCCAATCTCTGCCCGTACCCCTCACACCCCTTTCCCCCCAAGAATTGTCAGTCCACTCCTTTTCTATGCCCCTGCTTCTGTTATATTCACCAGTTTATTCTGTTCATCAGATTTTTTTATTGACTTAATTTTTAGATTCCCTTGTTGATAGATATGTATTTGTTGTCTCTTTGTTGTTCATAATTTTTATCTTTAACTTTTTCTTCTTCTTCCTCTTATTAAAGAATACCCTTCAGCCCTACCCGGCTTGGCTCAGTGGATAGAGGGTCAGCCTGCCGACTGAATGGTCCCAGGTTCTATTCCAACCGAGGGCACATGCCTGGGTTGTGGGCTGATCCCCAGTAGGGGGTATGTAGGAGGCAGCCGATCAATGATTCTCTCTCATCATTGGTGTTTCTATCTCTCTCTCCCTTCATCTCCGAAATCAATAAAGAAATATAAAAAAGAAAAAACAATTCAGCTAAGTAAATT
>NW_005354974.1:0-1092 GCF_000412655.1 Myotis brandtii
CAGGCGGGATGGCGCTGTCCCGCCCTGCCTGCAGTATGCAAATTAGCCGCTATCTTTGTTGGTGGTTAATTTGCATATCGTGCTGATTAGCCAATGGGAGGCATAGCGAAGGTACGGTCAATTACCATGTTTGTCTATTATTAGATAGTATGCTTCATACTCTGGGTTACCATGTTGTAGGAGAGGAAAGCAGAGATCTCAAAGGGTGCACTTTTGTCCAAGAGAAGAGTTAAACCAGTCCTGATATAAAATGGGACTTTAAACCAAGTGCTCACAATCAAATTGTTCTGTTTAAAGCAAAATGCTGTTAATCGCACGTCTGAAGTGACTGCCACCCTTCAGATGGTGGGCTTCCAAGGAAGGTCAAAGCAGTTTAGAGGCTGTGGAACTGACCAGTACCTCCCAACTGACCCAAGAGTTTATACAAATCTGAGTATCAGAGTAGCCATTTACAATAAGGAATATTTTGATTAGGTGATTCAAAATCATTGTACCAGCTGGTTGGTACCTTCCTCCACCAGTAGCAGAGCCAAACTTCAGAGCCAAATGAATAAGAGGTTGGTGCTTGGTGATGGGGGCTCAGAGCAGTGAAACACCGCACACATTCGCACATTTTGACCACTTTCCCACAGCTGAATGCCACCCTTCGGCTTTCACAATGCAATGCTTTCCTTAGATTTGCTTATGACATTGACTTATTCATATTTAGACTTACTTACATCGCATTGTATTTTCTTGAAGACACATCAAGGTCATCATGGTTGACCTTTTTAGATTAACAAATTTCCCTCAGTCCATTTACCCTCAAACCAGAGGGTTTATTTCATACTGTTCTCCCCTGTTAAACTGGTGATGACCAGCCACTTGTTGGGCATTAAATTTCAGAGGTTGGCCCAGAATTTGGCCTGTATACCTTCATCCACTGTGAGAGAATTCAGTCAGTGAGCAGGATTAAAAATAGCCATTTGGTCCATTACTCTCCTGTCACCCCCTTGTTCCAGACTCGCCCCCCCCACACACACACACCCCTCCACTTTCAATCACCCGCTGAGACAGAGGATGCTCCTCCTGCAGGAGGCCCATGGGGGACAG
>NW_005354974.1:6557-7336 GCF_000412655.1 Myotis brandtii
AGCCAGCAATGGCTGCAGAGGGTTAGAGAAGAGCCACGGAATGTGGGAAAGTGGGGCTGTCGGTAGGGGTTTCCAGAAACTTCCATAGCTGCTGTCCTGTTAGATGGGTGGTGGGACTGCAGACTGTGTGAGGTCCTTCCCCTTCCAGCTCCCAACATTGGAAAGTGAAGGCCCAGTAAGAAGCAGGTTTGAGCCGGTGACAGTGGGACACAGTTGTCTGAACATGTCCCCGCTCAGAGGAACTCGAGCAGACCTAGTCCAGGAGAGCACGCTGCACACCGCGTGCGCCTAATTCCTCAGGACAGGAGGCCTCGGATGTTTACTACTGACACAGACCATGGTCTTCCTGCCCGTGTGCACTCCCCTTCCCCCTTAAAAAGGAATCCGCCTTCACAGTCGTTCCACGGAACACCACCCACACTCCACACCTGTTTTCTGTCCCTGAAGCAGGTACGTGGCCTATGAGCAAACCCCTCATCTCAAAGGTAAAGGGCAGGGCAGAGGGTGCGCCATGAGATACAGGACAAGAGGAAGTTGGTCTGAAGACCTGGGTGGCCACAGGGGGAACGATTCGGGACGGCTCAGGGAACCGGGCCCTCTCTTGGTGGAAGTTACCTGGCCGCCCTGCCCCTGTGGAATCCAAGCCAACAAGCAGCTCCCTGGGCTGAGGAGGAGTGAGCTCTGGGCCAGAAGCAGGGGAGAAGCTCTGGGCTGCAGCAGTTGGAGGACCTTCCAGCCCAGCCCTCGGGGAGGACATTTCATTGTGGACTTGGCCACAG
>NW_005354974.1:8250-37297 GCF_000412655.1 Myotis brandtii
TGGCTGTGTGCACATCATTCCTTAGGAAGCAGTCCTCTGGCCCCAAGTGCCGCCCAGTGCTGGGAGCCCTGCAGATGCAGCCGGCCCAGCCTTACAAACCATCCCCTTTGCTCCAGTCCATCAGGGCAAGGCCCTACAGCCTACAGGGCAAGACCAGAAATCACCACTTTTTGTTTCTCAGAGTATTATGTTGTTCAATATCTAATTTTTTACCCTTTGAGTGGTTTTATTTTTTTTTCCTTTGAGTGATTTTAATGTACTGTTTTAAGAAAGTAATGCCTTTGCATAGTTCACAAATTGTGCAAAATGGAAAATGTAGTGAGGAGTCTTCCTCCTGCCTCCTTCCCCTCTTACAAATGTCCTGAAAGATGATGCTATAATTTCATTTTCTTTGGAAAGTATGGCAAACTCAAGTCAGTAAGTTGATTCTGCTACTATATATATGTTCTATTGCCAACTGAAATTCTGCACTATAATGCAAAAAAAGGAGGGCGGGCAGGGTGACTTTGTTCCCATGCTACCTGCCATGCCAACGGAAACTGGCCCAGACAGTCATGTCTTGATCAATGTTAAAACAACAGTCTTGCAACGGAAACCTCTGTGAACCAACATTTATTGAAAACCTCCACGTACTGAATTAATACAGGAGGAACGGGGTCAGGGGCAAGTGTCTCTTAGAGTGTGTCCAGGTGTAAAGTTCTTGGCTGGAATTGTGCAATGCAACGCCCGGACTTCTGGGAGGACGGACCTACTCTTTCTGGAAACCACGGACCTGCAGTCCAAGGGCATGAAAGCACTGGCCCCTCCGAGGACAGTGCTTCAGGCCGGCCTCTCCCAAACTCTGTCCCGAGGGGGCAGCCAAGTGCATGGACTGCACGTTTGCAACTTTAAAGTCGCAAGTGCTCCCTGCACACGCGCTGGGAGGTTCCTGGGAGGAGGACCTGCAGGAGGCCTCACAGGGCCCCTCCCTCCACTCCTTCCTCTCCTGCAGGGACAGCCTGGGCCCTTCCCAGGGTGCCTCGCGCCAGGACGCACGAGCACGCCCACTGGGGGCGGGACTCTGTCCTGCACCTGCTCCCAGCGTCCGTTGGGGCGGTTGGTTCCCACAGGCGCGCGCATGCGAACAGGGAGGTAAGGGGCGCGCGGCCTCCTCTCCCCTCAGGCGCCCCCTCTTCTCTGTGGTTCTCCCTGTGGGCTCTGTGCCCCCGGAGTCTGTGCTCAGGTCCCGACACTGCTCACTTCCAGTGGTGTTTATAAGGGATGGATGGGTCAGTGATTGTCGGGTCTAATGTGTGTGAGCTATTAAGTTCTCAGGCTCATTCTTTGTCTCCTGAATTCTGTATAACACAAGAGCTAGGAGGCAGCCGATCAATGAGATCAATGATTCTCTTTCATCATTGATGTTTCTATCTCTCTCTCCCCCCTCACTCTCTGAAATCAACAAAAATCGATTTTTTAAAAAAAATTAAAAGTAGAACTACCATATAATCCAAAAATCCCATATCTGGGTATATATAAAAGGAAATGAAATCACTGTCTTGAAGTGATATCTTCACCCCTTGTTCTTTGCTGCCTTGTTCACATTAGCCAGGAAATAGAAACAAGTGTCCATCAACAGATGGATAAAGAAAATGTATTTATAATACAATGGCATTTTATTCATCCATTAAAAAAGGAAGAAATCCTTCCACTCTGACAGCTGGATGGGCCTTAAAGGCATTATGCTAAGTGAAATAAGTCAGACAGAGACATATACCATATTATCTGACATATGTAAATTATAAAACACAAATATTAGATCATAGATACAGAGAACAGATTGACAGAGTCAGAAGGTGGGGGAAGGGGGCACAAAATGGGTGGAGAGGGTCAAAAGACACAAACTTCCAATTATAAAATTAAGACATGGGGCTGCAATGTACAGCTTGGTGATTATAGTTAATAATACTGTATTTGTGTATTTGAAAGCTGCTAAGGGAGTAGATCTTAAAAGTTCTCATCACAAGAAAAAAAGACTTTTGTACCTATCTATGGGGACAGATATTAACTAGACATTGTGGTGATCATTTGCAATATATACAAGTAATGAATCATTATGTTGTACAATTGAAACTAATATAACGTTATATGCCAATTATACCTCAATAAAAACAAAGACAATTGATAGTGCTATCCTGGTAGAAGAAAACTGTGTCTTCCTATTTATTTAGGAACATTCTACATTATTCAAGTTTTCTGCTGCTGATTAAAAAGGATTATACATGTTTCTGCTCCTAATGGGATTAAAAGAAATAACATAATCACAGCGTTACAGCATAGGCAAAACTCATAGCTAAAACCCAAAGAGAGGGACATAAAAGCTGTAGTCTGACCATTCTAGAATTTTGTGACCAAGTATAAATGGGGCTCAAACCATATGGGGGAGAGTCACTAAGTCCCAAGTCCCTAGGGCATATTTGAAGACAGTTTATAGTGAGCCATTCTTCATAAGAATTTATATGATTCATAGTACTATGAACTCATACTGATTAATAGAATTACAAATTCATAATGATTTTTAGAACTGTGAGTTCATCTGATTCACAGAGCCATAATTTCATATTGACATCCCCAATTCCAGTCCAGCACCCAGAGCACATTATAGCTTTCCTTTTTTATTTAGTTTCTTTCTACAACAGACAGAAGCTGGCTCTCAAAATCCACAATATATTTAGTTCTTGTTCAGCCCTAGAATACACATTAAAAAGCAGGGGGTACCACCAATCTTTTTTATTTTAATAATTTTTGAGCACATGAAAAATTTACGTATTTCTAAATGTAAGAACAATTAAAGAATATACTCAAAGAAGTGTCCCTCTTCCTGTGCCTTCTGCCCTATTTCCATTTTCCCACCCTTGCATCTTGCCCCTTGGCCCTTTCCATCTCTACGTCTCTTTTGTTTTTCATTTATTCTATTTCTTAAGGGTTTTTTTGCACATGTGAATAAATACATGTATATTTCCGTTTCCTTTCCTTTCCTTTTCTTATCTGAAAACTAGATCCTCATGAGGAAGTTCTTTAAGTCCAATCCAATACTTAGACAAATGATCAAACTCAAGTATTTAGCAACTTGAAGTGGATTCATACAGGAATGAATAATAGCTTCTAAAACTAAACTGAATTATTGAATCTACTTTCTATTTCTCTCTATCCATAAACAATCTGAACCTGATTATGAATATCTAAAGGCACTTACCATTCAACCTAAGTGACTTATCATTCAACCTCAGTGTAAGCACAAAAAGGCACCAGGCACCCTGCTGGCCATTCTGATCTATCAAAATGTTCATCTGTTTCTAATCTCACTATATCTGTAAGCTTAAAAATTTATTATCAGTTGATATGAAGATTTGGGTTAACTGAACCTCTGATGCCACTCAGCTCCAAGATTCTATGAGTCTCTGTTCCCATGGTGCCATGGTTCTGACATTCCAAGCTTCAGGAGAATCATTTTACTGAGGCATTTACAGGCAGCCTCCTTCTCATGACTTGAACCTCCTCTGCCAAAGTTTGAACATGGGTGGAATGGGCTACACAGTGAAGAAAAGCACCATGAAAATAGGAGACGCCGTATACCTGCGGAAGGCCCTTGTGAACAACCTTGGAGAGGAAAAGAGGACTAGGCTCCACATTCAAAAACTCCAGAAGGCGTTAAATATCCGGTTTAGGGAGATCGAAAAAGAAAAAACAGCTCTGAAGATTTTTTTGGGAAAGCTTCACAAGACAAGTGGCTATTTTCCTCGACAACCTTTCTGGTGACCAGTGCCACTGACAGTGAAAAGTTTATGGACAAGGTTCAATACAAAGCTTATCTGCATCTCCTTCTGTTATCTCCATGTAAACTAAGAAAGCAGGACAACACATCACTGGGACAGTTCAGGAAAGGAAAAAAGACTATACAATTGAAGATAAAAATGTAACATCTACAGGAGAATCCAAGGAGAGAATAAGGCATTGTGGGTTTTTTTCAGATATTCCCATGTCTTTATAACTTGAAGGGATAATATGCAGTACATACATTATTTCCATTAGAACTTTCCTTGAGACAAGAATAAAGCTTTTCTTGTGCAGAGATATTTCTGATATCATGAAATACATATATTTGTCTTAATCCTGCTTTTGTCTCATTGATATCATTTTCAACTATTTTTTACAATTTTAATAGCATGGATAAAAATTGAGCCAAAAATTAGAATGAAAATAATAGTAGGAAAGCATAGAATCATGATTCTGTAAGGGAAGGTCACTGAGATGGCAGGCCAGGCTGAGCAAAGGGACTGTTTGGATAACGAAATAGCCCAGTCGGAGGAAGGCTGAAGGTCAAGAGTAAAGTTGCATAAGAATTGATCAAGATGTCCTAAAACCTTTCCTGCATGGAGTGTTCTGTTGATGCAAAGAGGTGCCTGATCTGCTGGGACAGTGTTGGTTGTTACTGGTCCTTTGGAGACTTTGTTGGATGAGTGTTTGGTTTAAGTATGACTGGAGTAACTGAATGGCTCTGCCTGTGAATGTTCCTCTTGTCATTTCTGTGATTTGGAAGTTATAAAGTTCAGGGCCCTCCATGTATTTTATAGAGGAAGGATAGACTAGAGTTGGCCCATGCATGTAAGGAGGTTGGGGCTGCCATCTAGCTAGTTGATAAGAGGGAAGACAGAGCCAGCAGTTTTGGGTGAGAGTGGGGTTGGTGGTATTGAAGAAATGATATATTAGGTTGAGGGTTCAAGAGAGATAGTGAGGACTTGGGAGATTTTTAAGAAGGATGGAGTAGACTTGCATACACAATAGGAGGAGGAGAAGGGTTGGGGAGGTCATTGTAGACTAACAGCAATGGGTGTAATTCCAACCAGATGGCATAAGGCAAAGGCGCATTAAAAAATCAAAAATGACAAGGGAGATCCTGAGGAATAAATGGTGAGTAAGAGCCTCCCGGTTTATCATGAGACTAAATTCTAGTTGAGTTAATCCCAAGTTCACTTCTAGCCATCAGGTTATTTGGCCCCAAGAAAAGTCTATGAAACCTCCCTGGAGATAACAATCCCACAAGAAAGTCAGTAACTGTGTTTCAGCACTGAGACAAAGAGAAGGGACTTCTTTGAGTAAGGATAAGATAAGATCATAGAATTGTTCCGTGGTATGTCATTGGGTAGGGAAGGGGCTGGTTGGGGCAGGGGGCAGAGAGAGCAGCACAAACAGAACAGTGAGGGGCAATGGGGGAAGCCTGGCTCATAGGAGATTAGGGTAAGAGTTTGGGGCTTACCATTCCTCAAGAAGTTTTGTAAGTTTGAGGTGAGTTGGTCTGAGACTGACGCTCTGATACAAGCTACTTGGCAGTGGAGCCTGGGGTATAGGGGCTCACTTCAACTTGGAGGAGTGGATCCAAGATGCATATCCCTGTCAGTTTGGTCAGGAGTACCTGGTGTGGGCCTGTCCACTTGGGCTTCAGCATTCTTATGCTGTGGAATGCCTGGAGCAGTGGTCAGCAAACTCATTAGTCAACAGAGCCAAATATCAACAGTACAACGATTGAAATTTCTTTTGAGAGCCAAATTTTTTAAACTTAAACTATATAGATAGGTACATTGTTATTAACTTAGTTAGGGTACTCCTAAGCTGGCCTTTGCTAAAAACGTCCTCAATCTGATTGAGGTACGTTCGTTGAGGTCAATTCCTTCCAACTCTCCCATCCACACTCGTCTTGTATACTTATTTCAGATAGATGAGTGTGGATGGGAGAGTTGGGAGGGGTCGACCTCAGCAAATGTACCTCAAAACAATGTACCTCCCCCGCGCTGCGTATCCTGCGGCCCGCCTGTGCCTCGTCTCTCCTCGCCCGACCAACCGATACCCCCCACTTCTTCTAACGCCACTTCTTCAAAATAGACTCGCCCAGGCCAAAAACCGACTTCTGCGCATGGGCCACGAAGTTTCAATCGCACTGTACATGCACACCCACATGTGGTATTTTGTGGAAGAGCCACACTCAAGGGGCCAAAGAGCCGCATGTGGCTCGAGAGCCATGGTTTGCCGACCACTGGCCTGGAGGAATACCCAATCTCTCGGCTCTAGTGGAGGATTAAAGGTGGAGTCCCGGGTAGGCCTGGGGAGAACTGTGTTGGCATGCTGCCAAAGGAGGTTGAAGGTGGGGAGGTAATCTCCCAAAGGGCTAGAGGCTGTTGGGAAGTTTTCAAATAGGAAGGGTCTGCCATACATAAGTTCCAAAGGGCTAAGGAATGTGGGGGATCGAATGTGAATTAGGGCTAAGGGGAGTAGGGTGATCCAGGTTTCTTGGACCTCAAGACTTAGTTTAGTGAGGTGTTGTTTCAGGATTGAGTTCATTTTCCCAACCTTGCCAGAGGATTGAGGATGGTAAGGGATGTGTAAGTTCCAACAGATCTGAAGGACAGTGCCAACCCCTTGGGTGGCTTTAGATATGAAGGCTGGACCAGGATCCAGCTGTAGGAAGGTGGACAGGCCAAAGTGAGGAACGAGATGTTCAGCAAGGGCCTTAACTACCTCGGTGGCCTTTTCTGAGGTGGCAGGAAAGGCCTCTACCCAACCAGAGAAAGTGTTTGCAAAGGTTAGTTGGTATTTGAAACGCCTTACAGGGGGCATGTGTGTGAAGTCAACCTGCCAGTCTTAACCGGGAATCTGTCTTTTGGCTTGGTGAGTGGAAAAGATGGGGGCATTTTGAGGGCACTCTGGGGAGAGGTCTGAAAGCAAGAAGAACATTGACTGATTATGTTTTTGAGGTGTGTGGCCATCTGGTGACTAGTGATCAGTGGTTGAGGAATTTAAGGAAGGGCCTACATCCTACGTGGAGGGAGTTGTGTATTGGGGTTAGGATCTGGGCTGTCTGTTGTTGTGGGAGGATCAGTTTTCCTGCGATGGTGAGCCAGGACCCTTCCCAAGCAGCTCCTGCCTGTGTGAGTTGGGAGACTTCTTCAGTAAGAGGAGTGTAAAGCGGGGATAGCTAAGAGCTGGGATTCCACACGTTGGTGTGTGGCTGCCATTCTTGCCTTCCTGTCTGCCTTGTTGTTCCCTAGGGCAATGAGTGCTATATCAGATTAATGCTCCTTGCAATGGATTACTGCTGCCACTTTAGGGAGTCTTGCGCCTGAAGGAGCTTAAGAATGAGGTTGGCATTGGTGATCGGGGACCCTCTAGTTGTGAGGAAGCCCTGCTCCTCCCAGATTGTTGCATGTGAGTAGAGGATGTGAAAGGCATAGCAGGAGTTGGTCTAGATGTTGATAGTCAGCTCAGTTGCTAGAGTTAATGCTCAAGTAAGGGTTATGCCTTCTGCGAGGAGGTGCTGGGGGGCAGGGCAGAGCCCCTGATTCTATAGTGTGGGTATTGGAGCCAACTGCATAACCAGCCATGCATTGATGGCTGTGTGTACTGGCACTGCCATCTATGAACCAGGTGTCTGCCACCTTGGGGAGAGGTGTATTGCTGATGTGTGGGAAATAAGGCTGCTAAAATTTAGGAGATCTGGGCATGAGTGTTGTTCATTGTCATCAGAAGGTGGAAGTGGGAGTAAAGTAGTCGGGTTTAGGGAGGTGCTGCAGCATAAGGTGATATGGGGAGCTTCTATGAGGGTGAGGTGAAGGGCCTGGAGTCTGGAGGGGTAAAAAAGAGGGTGGCCTGGGTGGAGGTAAGTTCTGAGAGTGCATGTGGGGAATAGACAATAATTAGCTGTGAGAAGGTAAGTTTCTCTCTTTCCTGGGCCAGAAGGGTCACCGCTCCTAGAGCCCAGAGGCAGGCAGGCCAGTCCCTAAGAGTGGGGTCTGACTGTTCAGAAAAATAGGCAACAAACTTAAGGTGTGGCCCCAAATTCTGGTCCAGGAGGCCAACTGGGATGCCCTTCCTTTCATCTGATGAAGGGCTTGGACGGCTGAGAAGTGTTAAGCTGGGCGCCGAGGTGAGAGCAGTTTTCAGAGCATTAAAGGGTGAGAATGCTGGCTTTAGGGTCCGAAGGCTCAACGAGAGGTCCCTTCGCCACGTCACAGAGAGGCTTTACGAGACGACTAACGTTGGGAACCCAGAGATGAAAGTACCCAGCAAGCCCAAGAAAGAGTATTTCTTGTCTAGAGGAGGGGACAGTCATGGAGGAGTTAAGATGTTTACAGTCTAAGGCAGTGGTCGGCAAACTCATTAGTCAACAGAGCCAAATATCAGCAGTACAGCGATTGAAATTTCTTTTGAGAGCCAAATTTTTTAAACTTAAACTATACAGGTAGGTACATTCAACCTTAAATTCAACTTTAAATTCATGGTTTTCGTCTTCCATTTTTCTTTGCTTCTTCTTTGTAGCCATGTCAAACAGGGCACCTAAAAAATGTTTCATTTTATAATAATAAAGCCACCAGCACAAAAGAATTATAATTCTTAAATTGATGACAAAAATACCTGTAGGATTTGCAGCCAGTTGGAAAAATACAGGTAACTTTATGCTTCGAGTAGGTACTTTTGTCACCCGCACGCGATTTGCGGATGAGACTAGCACTAACCACTGCACATGAGACTGCTGACTGACTGGCTCACTCAACTTGTGCATGAATCGCACGCGCCTCCCCCGCGTTGTATATCCCCCGACCCGCCTGCGCCCAACCGACTGACGGACACCCGACCGAACACCCCCACTTCTTCTAACACCACTTCTTCGAAATAGACTTGCCCAGGCCGAAAACCGACTTCTGCGCATGGGCCACGAAGTTTCAATTGCACTGTACGTGCACGCCCGCACATGGTATTTTGTGGAAGAGCCACACTCAATGGGACAAAGAGCCGAATGTGGCTCGCGAGCTGTGGTTTGCCAACCACTGGTCTAAGGTAATGGCTTAGCTTTGTGGGGTAAAACCGAGGTAGGTGACTATGCTTCAGGACAACTGGGTTTTATGAGGGGATGTGCCAATGTTGGGGTCGCCAAAGGAAGAATATATGAGGCTGAAAGTGGTAAAGAATTATAAATTTATTAGATCATCTGGAAACCAGATGGGCTGAGCCCCAAAATGGCATCAGTGGGCAAGAGTAGAGGGAACGGGATATTTATGTCTCGTGTAGGTCAGAGTAACTGGTCGGGCTAGGTGCAGATGGGAGGTCAGGTGCAGGCAGTCCACTGAAAACTGGGTGAGGCAGTTTACTGAGAACTAAGAGCCGTTCATCATGTCTTGTGAAACCTGTAATGAGAATAATAGGAAAACTGCAGGGAGGGGAGAGCCCCAGGAAGGGCATAATGGAGCACAGGGGGAAGGTAGAGAATGTGCCCAACAGGTACCAACAGGCTTTGAGCTAGTGGTTTCAGACTGTTGTGAAGAAGGAAGCAGCATTCGGGTCAATACACAGGGGCATACAGCATAGAGGAGCACCTTTGGCTTGTTTCTACAGAGATCTGTCTCCTCTCCCCCTCCCCCTCCCCCAGCTCCATGTTGTTTTATAATTTGTGTGTTACTTTGTAATGCTTGTGTTTGGAGCCAATGATAAGGCATTCTAAAGACCCTAAATTCCACAAGGGCGCAAAGTAGAATTTCAAATCCCATTTGCAGCCACTTGGCCCACTTAGAGGAGGAAAGCCAGGAAAACAGATCAGAAAATGAGAAGATTTTGACTTAGTCAATCTATTTAGTCAGTAAACGTTGACATGGTCCCTTTCATAACAGTCTCTATCTGTAAAACTTGGTGAGTGTTATTGAGCCACATGCCACAATATGTGTAAGTGTATATAACTCCCCCACCACCATTTCACAGCTAATAAGTAACCTATGGCTATACAGTTATGTAACATCATGGTCCCTAAAGTACACTAGGATTCACCCCAGTTCCAGTTCCTAGACCATTTTTTAAATTTCTGTGGATAATTCCTTGGATACAGTTATCTGTGTTTCTTTTGCTTATAGTGAGGTGTCCTGCACGTAGGCTGTTCCTACTGTCCCTAGAATAAGTGGTCCCAGAAGGATTAGTACCAGGAGGACTACTGGAAGAGCTCATTGTGGCATTGCAGAGCTATGGCAGCATGGTGTGTGGAAACAAGTATGTTTAGGGGGTAGATGCTGTCCACTGCTGAGACAAAGTCTACTGGAATTTTGAGCCAAATTCAGGTGCAGGAAATATGTTGCAGGGTTGATTGGAGGAAAGCTTGTGATAGTGGAGGCAATTTGATTCTCTTTCAGGGCTACCAGGCTCCTTCTGTTGCCTGTACACTCTGTCCCTAGGAAAAGTAAGTTTGTGTGGCTTTAGTACAATTCCAAGTAGGAATAGGAGTATATAATGTTATAGTCAGACAGGCTTGGATGCTCTCCACCTCACACTCAGTATCTGGGTCAACTAAATGGGTTATGTGCTCACTTCACTATTGCCCATAGATTTGTGTGACAAGCCTCACATAAATTCGTTGGATTGTCGATGCTCTTGTTGGATGTCAATGGTGAGGGGAATAGGTTTATCTTGATGAGTGAGATTTACAGGAGAATTTGGCCAGGGGAGAGGTTTAATGCTATGTGTACTAAAATCGGGTTGTTGGAATCAAGCCCAGCATGCAGATAGATGATTATTGTTGTGGCTAAGGCTATACGTAGGTTTGGCTTGGTAGGCATTTGTAGATTCCTTCTTGCTCAGATTGGTGTGTCTTAGTGATCGAGTTTTCCTCCAATTGTCAAGCGTAAGTAACATCAATGTGTTCCCATGTGCATGGGATAGTTTTCACGAGGACTTTAAGTGGTTTGAAAAAAATAAGTTAATTTAGCCATGCACCAAATTAGATCCTGAACTACAAGATGCTCACACACGGGATCCTTGAAGGTAATCAAGTTGTTTAAAAAATGGACATCAATTATACTTACATTTGGCCCATTTCTGTTCCTGTTGATTACAATGTTGCTATGTTTCACTGTGCATTGCTCCATTGTCTCCATACTAGGGGAAACTTTTCTAGTAGGGAACTCATTTATACAGCTTTCAAAGCCTCAGGAATGGCCCCTTGGGAGGTGGTGACTACACCAATAAATTTCCTCCCAGGTTAACTTCACTACTGGTCTTTTCATTATTGTTTCTATCTTCTGTAAAGTGAGATATGTAGATTTTTTCAGGTTGAGATATAATTGACATATAACATTGTATTAGTTTTAGGTGCACAACATAATGATTTGAAATATGTATATACAGTTGACCCTTGAACAACACGAGTTTGAACTACATGGATGCACTTATATGTGAATTTTTAAAATCTCTAATTTCTTAGAGATGCCTAAGTCCAGGTAATAGTATGCTATATACATTGCCTTCCTTGTATATATTGACTAGCATCCAGTGAGGTGGTCCATGGTAATGTGCCATTGGCCACTTTGTTAACACAATCTCTGCCTCTATAAATGAGGCTCACACTCGAGGGAGAGAGATCATTGTAATGAATAGAGAGGCCAAGAGTTTTAAAAGCGTACATTGTTGGCAGGGGTTACATTTATCATCTCAGGGATTAGTGGGAAACATAATGTTATTTCTGTATTCCCATAAGGGTTGTTGGCATTCTCTCTGAATTAGTGTTTTTCATCTGATTGCACCAATAATGAGCATCCTGGTTGTGATATTGGGTACACACTATCTCTAGATACTTCTTATATGAGACTTGATAGGTAGTGCCCCGTTGCTCTGTTTAATGGCACTTCAAGTCAGGGTATTATCTGATTTGAAGTAAAAGTTGGCCTAAGGGCTTAGAAGGGGCCTGTGAGTCACAAGTGGTATGTAGAGTCTGGCTTAGTCAGAAAGGGTGTTGCCAGCAGTAGCAGAGATAAGAGGAGGAGTGTTAACTTCAGTGCTGATTGACCAACCTGAAGAGCCAAAGGAGTAGTCCCCATCGTCCCCAGTCTGGCCTGTCTTGTGCATCTCTCTGTGATGTGCTTTCTGTGGTGTGGACATGGAATGGGTGTGAGTAGAAACTTCTCAGGTAAGGAAGTGGCATAGCAGCAGAGTTAGAGTTAAAGTCAGAGATCAGAAGTCACCTGCAACCAGGGTAGGTGAGCTGATTGCTCCCTGAGAGCCACCCAAAAGCTGTTACCCAGTATGATGGTGATTAGTGCCACTTCCCGGGTGTCAGGAGCAAGTCCATGTTCGTCCCACTAAGTATGTGGGTGGCCTCTCCCAGTTGTGGTGGTGGTTTGCTTGGCTCCCACTGACAATGAGCCGACTCAGGCTGAGGATGGCCCCAAGCCGGTGGTCCACCTCAAGTGCTTATCAGGATGGAGGGGGAAGTGGCAGGCTCTGGATTTCCTGTGAGCGAGAATGGAATGGTGAGGGCACCAAGTGGATGCAATGTCAGGGCTACCATGTCCACAAAAGCTGCTCATTCTGTTGTTTGGTGTGGGTGTATACAAGCAGAAGAGGTTGCAGTATGTCTATTGGCAGTCTCTCAGTTGTTGTGAAATTAAATATGGTGTAGTTATGCCATAGGTTGGATCAGCGAGTGTGGATTTAATGAGCTGTATGATCAGGACAATGGGTAGCATTTTGACCACTTGGGGGAACATTGCCCTCAATATGCTTTCAATAGGGCCTGTTTTAAAAGCCCATTAATGTAGTCCTGTGATACCTGCTGATGTTATTTTGTAATATTATTTTATAGTGCCCATTTTTGTATTTGCTCTGAGGTAACATGGGAGCCTTGATCTTACTCTCAAAGGCTTTGAAAGCTGTTTTGTTCACCCTTCAATGACAGTAGAGGTAGGTGCCTTGCATGGGTAAGTCAGTAGAAGGCCTGTATAGGTAACTACCATTGTTAAGGAAAATTCAGTTGTTCCTGCTGCTGCTAAGAGAGGCACAATGAAGTCAATTTGCAGGTTCCAATGTGACCCTTCTCTGAAAATTTCTTTTCCCATTATGATAGGCCCAAAATCTAGATTTCTGGAATGTGGAACAGTCCCTAATGGCTTTAAATATCTGTCTACTTGGTCAGCTCCTCTAGTAACAATCTATTTTTGTCACCCCATGATGCCCAGATTTCCCATGTGCCCTTTGGTAGAAGGTGACACACAGCTCTGGGACTCTACCTTCTTCAGAAGGCTTACCTACTTGGGTGGATTGGTTAGTTTATCAGCTTTGATGTTGTATCATGCCTCTTCCATGTCTTGCTTTGTAGGAGCTGAAATATATGATGCACCCAGATGGGTAACATGGGAGCCAATCTGGTTAGTTTTCCCCCATATCTCTTTATTCCAAAGGTCTTGGCCTTGTAATTTCTAGCCCTGATTTTATCAAAGTTCCAATCAAGTAGTTAGCCCACTAGCCACCAACCAGGAACATGTCTGTGAAAATGTGAACCTTAGGAGAATGTTTGCTAAGGGCATGCTTGACTACTTGGAGTAATGCATATACGGAAAATAGAGTATTTGAATAGGGGTCCTGGGCTACAATTCTCCACTGACTGGCTCCCTACTATCCCCTGCTCACTTCACTGGTAAAGAAAGACCATTGGTTTTTCTTATGTTGAAAGTGCTAGCCATCCTTCTTCCAACCCCCACTGGGCAAGGGCAGAGGCATTTGTGGAGGTCTCAGCAAGTTAAACAGGGTGGCAGGGTATGTGGCTGTTTGCTCATGGAGTGACACTGCAGTAGGGCTGAATTTAACTAAATATCATAGATGTCATTTCCATTTTAACAAGGAGGCCTCTGTTGCTGATCCAGTTCTATAGGGAGCTTTACCATTACTCAGGACATAGTAGGAACCATAAGGTAATTGGCTCAGTGCCAGTAAGGGTTTCAGTTTTGATAACTGAAAAGAAGAAAAGTGACAGATAGAAAGGAGTCAGCAAATACTAGAGGAAGGAATGTACTAGTATTAGTGCCAGAATCCAAACATCCCACCAAATGTTGGTTGGATCCCTTTACTGATGTGGGAAGTTAGGGTGCTAAGAGCTTGTCTTTTACCGGATTAGGAATAATTCACCCTTCTGAATTGCAAATGTAACCCAACATTTTAACAGATTGGAAGGGGTCTTGTACCACAGGGGGCAACTGTCCATCCCCTCTCAGTGAGGTGTTCAGTCATGCTGTAAATGGCCTGTGAGAGTCTTAGTCCAATGAGGACTAATGCGAAAGCTGAGTTTCTGGTGGAATTTTGGAGTAGGCAGCCAGGTCCCTGCTGAAAATCCTTTCTGTAAATGCAAGGCTGTTTAAGTACTCAAAGGGTGACCAGGTAAAGGTGTACTGTTGAGCCTCAAAGGTGAAGGCAAATTGTGGTGTCCTCTCCTGAAAAACTTTTACTGACTAGATCATGTTAGCCAAGTGTATAGCTCCAAACCATTTACCTATATTGTTATGAATGTCATCATTAAGGCAATGAAATCTGGTAGAGGTGCTCTAATGAAGAGAACAGCCTTATTTAACTTTCTGTGTCTGTAGCTAGCTTCCCCTCGTAGTAGTGGCTTTAAACACAGCCACACCAGGAAACTAAAAAGTGAGATAGTGGGATCAATACGCCTTCTTACCGAAATCATCTGTGACAGGCCCTAATCCTTCAGTGCTTTGCGTTAGCCAGTCCTGTAACATATTTACCACCTGTACTGGTAGGAAAAGGTTAACCCGTTCCCACCAGTTGGCACCCAGCAATAGCGTAAACACCTTAGGCTTATTCCCTGAGGTTACCTGCATTCAAGTCATGGGGAAAGTCTCGGGGAAACAAGAAGGACAGAGGCGTCTTTTAGCAAAACTGGGCCAATTTTAATAGTTAAGTTGGTAATTAACCATTATCAATTCTCACCCCAAGCCTGGCAGCTTCTTGAGGGGGTCCATTTAAAGCAAGAGTGCTTCCTGGGATTAGGGAGATTTGGGCATCCATGCCCAGCAGAGCCAGCCTAAACCACAGTTAATGTAAAAGGGTAGCTGTTTGCCAGAAGGTACTGCTTCTATGATGGCCAAACCCCTATGTAGGGTGGGTACCTGCCACTGGTGGGGACACAGAAGGTGAAGATGACCAGCTGTGGACTGTAACCTAACCCTAGTAAGTTTTGTGATGCTTCACCAATTTCCCACTGGTCATCCAACCTGACACCCATCCCTTAGGTTCCACTATAACCTCTCTTATTCATCCTGCAGTTCACATATAAGCAGGGGCATGGTTGTGTGTAGTTTCTTTTTGTTGTTGTTGTTGTTGTTTTGGTCTGGAAGGGGGCAGCCTCACTGTTCATTGCCATTTTCATAGGCCAGGTGGGATATTGTTGTAGAATTCATAGGCAGCAAATTGACTCTGAATCTGTCTTACAAGAGTTTCTATGAAGTCCAGAGTACATATGGTCTCTTGAATTGTTTCAGGATTCACTGTCATTGTCTGTAAAGAGTACTTACATTCATGAGACACCCCCTGAGAAACAGCTGGGTGGACTCAGGACTCAATTTATCCTCCCCCGACTCGCCAAATCATCATTATGCACACCATCTTCTTCCTGATAAACCCACTCCAAAATCCCCAAATGGCGAAGATCGTTGGCCATAACTAACAGTTTTCCATTGACAATTTCCCTAAAGTAGGGCAGGTAGCCCCTCAAGCCATAAAAATCCACCTCCACAAAATACATACAGACCAGAGTCCAAGGCCTCCTTTGGGAGTCATTCCCACTTTCCACACTAATTGTGTGGAATCCTTTCGTAGGGACAGCATTTTTTCCATCCTGTATCATGGAAGCCCCATTGGGTGGAGCTTGCTCCCACCAGATACATTCCAGACAGCCGGGTGGCACTTTTTCATTTGATTCCTGGATGAGGTCTTTAAGGAGAGACCAAGCCTTAGGGCAAAAGAGAAGCCGTGTCTCCTCTAAACAAGAAAATGCTCCCCTGATTCTTCCCTTCTGTCTTTTTTGTCTGTATTATTCTGCAGGTGGTAACCAGCAAAGCAGAGGGTAAATTACCCCAGTCATTATTGGGAGGACACTGTGCTGCCTTTTCCCTCAAGAGCTCTAGTCAGTCTCCCCAGGGTGCCCCTCCATTGGGTTTGCTCTGCGAGTTTAGGCTCCTGTTCTCAGGTACCCTGGTGAGAAGAAGCAGCAATCGAGTCCCAATATGCATCTTGTGGTTTGGAACACCTGTTCAGCAAGATAGCCTTGTCCTTCAGGGTCCTGGGAAGAAAAGGAATATAAACTTCTTGCCTTTAGTCATTTTAAGTCACGTGTTAGCCAGCTTGGCCTTAGCACTGGGGAGGAGCTAGAATGATGACATCACAACAATCAAGTGTTGCAACAGCAGAGGCATGTGAGCTACTTGCAAAGGTGTCTCCCCACCTGGTGTCCGGCAGCTGTCTCTATGGGCTCCTTTACTCACCATAGCAGCCCCAGGGATGAGGACCGCCTCCCATCTCGAGTACCCCAAATCACCAGCCCATTCAGAAAACTCCTCCTGACATGGAGCCAGCAGGTAGCCAAATCTCAGTCCACAAGGGCACATTGCTCTCCTTTTTCTATTCAATTCCTCAAGTTTTACAGTATCTACTTCCTGCCCCTGAGGGATCCAGGCAGATGGAATGACCATCTGTCCCAGATGACTCCGTGTCTCTGGTCCCCAAAGTCAGTTCTAATGGTGTGGGTGCTCTCAAATACTGGTGCTACCTCTTGGCCAGGCTAATGAGACACAGAGGAGACTGTAAACATGTAGAGTGCAGGAGAGAAAAGAGAGATGCCATCTCTGATTGATGCCGAGGCATTTCAAGTTTTGAGTCCCAACCACTTAAGACCATCCAGGATCAAATTGCCAACTGATTGTCCTACTGACTGCGTATATTCCATGCCAATTCCTTGATCATAACCAAAATCCTATTTTCAGTGCCACTTCTGATGAGTTTGAGGATTTGGGGAGGAGATCATCAAGGAAAAGACTGGGCTGTGGGATGGCAGTGGCACATAACAGCTTTATTTGGGCAGTACCGTGACAGGCTGCCTGAGAGAGGAAGTCCGTTACAACAGGAGGCCTTTCAGAGACAGCAGCACAGTACCACACCCAGAAGGGGAAGAGGACAAGGGAACTCCTAAGGGGGGCGTGGGGACAAGTGGGAGAGGCGTGTAGGTGCTGTTGCTCTGCGGTATCGTGGAGAGTCTCTGGGCCAGAGCACTCCAAAGAGCAGCAGCAGCTTGGGGTCTTCTATTCCCCGGGATTCATCTTATCTGTGCCTGGCAGATGTCGGGTGCTGTTTTCTGTGGCACGAAAAGCAGGCAATCTCTAAATGGCTAAAATATACTTGTTTTGCCTGTATTTAAAGTAATTGGATAGGTAAAAATTTGAGTTTGGTGCTGGCAGACTTTCAACTAATAGTCCCAGCCTGCTGTGAAGAAGTAATGTAGGGGCCAATATACAGGCCCAACTTTAGCTTATTTATAGTGTGTGTGTGTGTGTGTGTGTGTGTGTGTGTGTGTTAACTTTCAATAACAGAGACTAGGTCTCCGTCTCCAAGTGGCTGATTCCAGGACTGAAGGAGGTCAAGTACTGATGAGCTGGAACATTTTATAGTGCCAGAAAGTAAGGACATGATTATTGATGGGAGCATAGCAAAAGGCACATGAGGAGTGATGTCAGTGAAAATGACAGAGTAAACACTCAGAAAACTCTCTCCTCTATAAGAGAACTGAGACAGTTGGCAACCATTGTCAGAATAATCTTTTCTCACAACCCTGGAAATTAGCCAAAAGTTTGCAGAAAGCTGGGGAATGTTTATGCAAGGAAAACAACAAAAAGTGAGTAAGATAGAATGCCTTATGTATTAATTGCAGTAGTCCCATCCCCTCTCTCCAGCTCCACGGTACCTTAAAAAGCTAACAGCATCCACTCTAGCCAGAGAGCTCGGTTGGAGTGTCAAGCCAATATACCAGGGTTGGGGACTCAGTCTCTGGTCAGTGCACATACAAGGAGCAGCCAATGAGTGCTTCAGTAAGTGCAACAACAGATCGATGTCTCTCTCTCTCTCTCTCTCTCTCTCTCTCTCTCTCTCTCTTTCTCTCTCTCTCTCCTTCCCTCCCTTTCTCATCAGTTAAAAAAAGGCCCCCAGTCACAGTGAAAAACAGCAGCCTGACAGCCACTGGAAGGAGCAGGTCAGGGGTGGGGCTTTTTAAACCTTCCATTCCCAGAGAATCATTAATTATTCCCTGATCTGGCTGGGGGCTCCCTGGAAGGCCCTGCTTGAAAGGCTAACTTATTTGATCTTAGAGCTCACCCAGCGTAAAAAGACGTTTCCTTGAGGGTGTTTGGTAGGAACAATTACAGGATATGGTTTAAATTTATAACTAATATATGGGGCAAACAGTAGACTTAGCCCACTAGTGTAAAAAGGAAAAAATGGGGAATGAGATGTTCATAGAGGCTTTGAAAAGCTCCTTGGAATCCAGAAGGCCACTAATAGCTAAGAATTTGAAAAGCAAAAAAACAAAACAAAACAAAAACAGCAAAGAAACACTTCTCCAAGTTTTTACAGATTAATTCAGTGTTTGGGTATTTCTTTATTTGTTAGCCAGATCATGGACAATTCTGCCTTCACCTTCACTTCCTATTTACCCTGAGCCTAGTGATCAGCTAGAGATGAAAGGTTGGGATCTTTGCAGGTCTTTTCTGTGTCATATGTCATGCCCAGGTTATATACAGTCTTTCTAAATTACCCAATATACGAAGGCACTTTTGAATGCCCCAATTTCCCAAAGAAGCTCCCTAGCTTTTCTTCCCAGGCTTTCTACAAACAATTCCTAAAGGGACAGGCTAATACGCACTGCGTCAGTGCTGAAAACCCTGTGGCATACCCTCAACAACACTTGTAACTCTCCAGCTTTTAAAATTTTCTGCCAAGCTGAGTGTGTACAGAGGTATCTCCTCATGGTTTGATATGCACTTCCTTGAATAGTAATGATTTTAATAAATTGTCATATATGGCCCTCTTTATTTATGAAGCACCACTTACTTTCTATAATTTGCCTGCTTTCTTCCTCAATGAAGAGAACTTTTCAAAAATATTATTTATTGTTGAGGGTATTACAGATGATCTGTCAGTGTATTGCCTGCGTGCATGCTTCTGGACCTATTTTGTTCATCAGTTTATTTTGTTCATTAGATTCCACATATAAGTGAGATCATGTGATACTTATCTTTCTGTCTGGCTTATTTAGTTTAACATAGTAATCTCCATGTCCAGCCATGCTGTCCCAAAGGATAAGAGATCCTTCTTTTTTAGAGCCACACAGCATTCCATTGAGTACCACAGCTTTTTGTTTTAATTTTTTTTCTTTATTGATTAAGGTATTACATATGTGTCTTTATCCCCCTATTGCCCACCCCCCCCACTCATGCCCTCAACCCCCTGTTGAAGCCAGTCAGAGAAAGATAAATATCACATGATCTCACTCATTTATGGAATATAATGAACAACATAAACTGATGAACAAAAACAGATCCAGAGTACCACAGCTTTTTTATCCACTCATCTACTGATGGACACTTGGATTGTTTCCAGATCTTAGTTATTGTAAATAATACCGCTCTGAACATAGGGGTGCATATATTTTTTCTGATTGGTGTTTTGGTATTCTTAGGACATATTCCCAGAAGTGGGATCACTGGGTCAAATGGCAGATACATTTTTTTTTAGGAACCTCCATATTGTTTTCCACAGTGGCTGCACCAGTCTGCATTCCCACCAGCAGTGAACTAGGGTTCCCTTTTCTCCACATCCTCACCAGCACTTGTTGTTTGTTGATTTATTGATGGTAGCCAATCTGGCATGTGTGAGGTGATACCTCTTTGTAGTTTTAATTTGCATCTCTCTGGTGATTAGTAATGTTGAGCATTTTTCATGTTTATTGGAAATCTAACTGTATGTCCTCTTTTGAGGAATGTCTATCAGGTCCTTTGCCCATTTTTCAATTGGATTATTTGTCTTCCTTTTGTTGAGTTGTATGAATACTTTAGATATTTTGTAAATTAACCTCTTATCAGATGAATCATTGGTTAATATGTTCTCCCATACAGTGGGTTCTCTTTTCATTTTGTTGATGGTTTGTTTGTTTTATTTTTTGGCTGTGCAGAAACTTTTTATTTTGATGTGGTCCCATTTGTTTATTTTTTCCTTTGTTTCTCTTGCCCTAGGAGATATATTGGCAAAAATACTACTGCGTGATATGTCTCATATTTTCCTATTTGTGTTTTCTTTTAGGATTTTTATGATTTCATTAGTTATATTTAAGTCTTTTATGCATTTTGAGTTTATTCTTATGTATGGTATAAGTTGATGGTCTAGTTTCCTTTCTTTTTTCCATATACCTGTCAAGTTTTCCCAACACCATTTACTGAAGCAACTATCTTTACTCCATTATATGCTATTAGCATTTTTGTCAAATATTAATTGACCATAATGGCATGGGTTGATTTCTGTTTTTGTTTTTTAATTGGTCTATATGCCTGGTCTAGTGTCAGTACCAGGCTGTTTTGATTACAATGGCTTTGTAGTATGTTTGGTATTTGGTATTGCGATTCCCCAACTTTGTTCATCTTTCTCAAGATTGCTGAGGCTAATCGGTTTTTTGGGTTTTGTTTTTGTTTGTTTGTTTTTTGGTTTTGGTTTTTTGGTTCCATATAAATTTTTGGAATATTCTAAATCTGTGAAATATGCTGTTGGTATGTTAATGGGGATTGCTGTGAATCTGTAGATTGCTTTGGGTAGTATGGACATTTTCATTATGTTCATTCTTGTAATCCATGAAAACGATATATGCTTCCACTTGTTTGTGCCTTCCTCTGTTTTTTTTTGCCATGTCATAGTTTTCTGAGTACAGGATTTTTACCTTCTTGGTTAAGTTTATTGCTAGTTATCTTATTTTGTTGTTGTTGTTGTTGTTGTAATGGTAAATGGGGTTATTTTTAAAGTTTCTCTTTCTGAGAGTTCATTTTTGGTATATAAATATGCCATCAAGCCTGGCTAAACTGCCTCAGTTGTTTCAGCATTGTCCTGTGCACTGAAAGGTTGCCAGTTCAATTCTCAAACAGGGCACATAGCTGGGTTGTGGGTTGGGACTCTGGTTTGGATGCACATGGAGGGCAGCAAAACAATGTTTCTCTCTCATATCGATGTCTCTCTCTCTCTCTTTCCCTCCCTATCTCCTTTCCTATATTTAAGCATCATGTATCGAGGTAAGGATTAAAATTTTTTAAAGAAAATAAAAATATATTTATTTCTGGATGCTAATTTTGCATCCTGCTATTTTGTCAAATTCATTTGTTACATTTAACAGTTTTTTTTGGTGGGATCTTTAGGGTTTTCTATCTACATTATCATGTCATCTGAAAATAATGACAGTTTTGCTTCTTCCTTTCCAGCTTGGATGCCTTTTATTTCCTCTTCTTATCTGATTGCTGTGGCTAGGGCTTGAGTACTATATTGAATAAGAGTGGCGAAAGTGGACATCCCTGTCTTGTTCCTGATCTTAAGGAAAATACTTTTAGTTTATGCCTATTGAGTATTATGTTGGCTGTAGGTTTATCGCATGTGGCCTTTATTATTTTGAAGTATGACCCCTCTACTCCCACTCTGTTAACTTTATCCTAAATGGGTGCTGGATTTTGTTGAATGCTTTTATGCAATTATTGATATGATCATGTGATTTTTGTCCTTCATTTTCTGTGATGTAACATGTTTATTGATTTGTGAATATTGTATCACCTTGTATCTCTGGAATAAATCCAATTTGGTCACAGTGTATGATCTTCTTAATGTATTGCTGGATCTGATTTACTAATATTTCCTTGACGATTTTAGCATCTATTTTCATGAGGAATATTGGCCTATATTTTTCTTTCTTTGTAGTGTCTCTATCTGGTTTTGGAATTAGGATAATGCTGGTCTCGTACAAAGAGCTTGAAAGTCTCCTGCTCTTGAGTTTCTTGGAATACTTTGAGGACAATAGATGTTAGTTCTCCTGTGCAGTATGGTAAAATTTACCTGTGAAGCCATCGAATCCAGGATGTTTATTTGCTGTGAGTAGTGTGTGTGTGTGTGTGTGTGTGTGTGTGTGTTTACTACTTTAATTTCATTAGTGGTTATTGACCTATTCAGGCTTTCTGATTCTTCCTGACTGTTTTTAGAAGATTGTATGTTTCTAGGAATTTCTCCATTTTGCCCACGTTGTCCAATTTGTTGGCAGAAAGTTGTTCATAGTATTTTCTTACAATCCTTTGTATTTCTGTGATGTCAGTTGTTACGTTGCCCTTTCATTTCTGATTTTATTTGGGTCCTCTTTGTTTCTTGAGAGTCTGGCTAAAGGTTCATCAATTTTGTTTACCTTTTCAAAGAACCAGCTTTTGGTTTTGTTAATCTTTCGTACTGTTTTTTAGTTTCTATGTCATTTATTTCCACTCTGAACTTTATTGTTTCCTTCTTTCTACTTACTCTAAGCTTTTCTTGTGGTTTTCTTTCTTATTCTTTAAGTTGTAGAGTTACATTATTTTTATAGGAAATATGTTTATTATTAATCATCTCAATTAAAAAATACTCAGTCTTTTTTAGGGCTGGTCCATCGTATTCTGTCTCTTTAAAGATATTAAATAATCAAAAATGCGAGCAATTTTATGTAACAGCACAGACACTTTTGTAAGATAAGAAGAAAAGAAATTCCTAACAATGAAACAGTGTCTCCAGATCTTGCTATTAAAACAAAGCAAGCATTTCCAGTGACAAGATGTCACAGGATAAAGCCCAAGAAGACAATCTACCAGAGCACATGCTGGAAAAGGGATCAAGATATTGAGGATCCCCCCTCACTCTGAGTTTTCTGTGAAAGTGACTTAGATACTTTCACTTCTGCCTGGAATGCGTCCTTTGGGCCTAGGACTCACATTATCTAACTTCCCCAAAGCCGACAGCTTTTCAACTTCTTGTCCACATAACAATGACCAGAGGTTTCAAGGAGAAGACAGAGCAGGAAATATTTAGCTTTGACTTTTGAGCAGATGTAACACCAGTTCTTCATCCTCTGCCAAAGACAGGCCCGTATCTAATGGCTCTAAGACTTCACACTTGGCCTTCTTTCTGTTACGACTTGTGAGTCCCATGTTCTCCACTTTACTGTTGTTCCTTTTCCTCGTCCCCTGCTTCTTCTTGGTATCACTAATATTATTTTCCATTTCTTCGCTATCTGATTCTTCAGAGCTTCTGTACTTATCTGGATCTGGAAGTGTGTTTGGATCAAATCCATCATTGTCATCATCACTCCAATCCAGAAAGGCTTCTTCATCATCTTTGGCCTTTGCTTGCCTCTTCTGGCTTCCCTTTCTTTCAATCTTTTCTCCTGATGCTTTGCTTAATTTTCTTTCTATATTCTTCTTTGTCAAATTTGTCCTCTTCTTGAAGCCTTTCCTTTGCTTTATCCAAATTGATACCACCAGTGTCATCCTCTTCCTCAGTATCCTTCATGACAGATTTCTGAATCTGTGGTGACTGCTGAACCAACTCCCCTTCATCAGTAAACGTTATTTTCTTACTCACTTTAAAATTTCTCTTTATTACTTTTTTTGCTTCTGCGACTTTGGTCACTTTTTTCTTGACACTGGATTTAGAAGATTCTTTCTTCTGTAATGCTTTATTCTCTTTAAGGTCCAACCCAAACACATTGTGTCGCTTCACCTTAAAGAAATCAGCACCGAGTTCATCTTCTTCCTCCTCATTATCATCATCTCTGTCCAAGAACTGCATGGGAGCTTCGTTCTGCTTCTGTGACTCATCAGTGCTAAGGCCAGAATGAGGCTGATACCCATTTGCTTTTCCCAGTTTCTCTTCCACTTCTTCTTCACCTTCCTTTTCTTCTTCCTCTTCATCACTAATGCCATTAGCCAGTCCATCTTCTGTCCCTTCTGGTCTTTTCCCACCTTTCTGAAGGATGGACATTTTCTCACTGAAGTAGGCTCTAAATTCTTCCTCTTCATCATTGGTGAGGGAGGGGGCCCTTGCCTCACTTACTTTTTTATCTTGGCTCACTATCAATTCTTTGGTTTGTTGTTTCTGCATTTTCTTAAGAAATCTTACCCATGGTGCCACAGCAAGACCAAGAGACAGGGCATATTCAGGTATAGGTAACTTGCTCACATCAAATATTTCTTTATCCCTCATCAGATATACTGAACGTATATAGGAAACAAAACACCTTTGAGCTCTTTCTTTTAAATCTTGATCTTGAGCTAAAAATGATTCCAGTTTTTTCTGGACATCAATAAGTTTTTCTGGATTGATTCTGATTTCCTTCACAGGCACTTTCCTCTGGAGGAGCTGCTGCACCATCCCTTTATCTTCTGAGGGCAGCAAAATCTGTAAAGCTTCCCCATCCTCTTTATACCTGGCAGTTCTACCTGCACGGTGAATACATGTGTTGGCATCTTCAGGACAATCAAACTGAAGAACCCAATTCACAGCTGGGAAATCCAGTCCCTTGGCTACAACATCAGTAGCAAAGAGTACTGCAGCTCTCTTGTGAACAAATTCATTATAGATTTCCATTCTTCTCATCTGCTGCTGTTGACCATGCAGAGCAAGGATAGAAATACCAGAACATAGCTGGCAAGACACTCGCTATGGATACTGAACCTCTACAACTGGAGAAAAATATAATACTTTTCTTCTTCAGGTGGCTTCTCGAGAATGAATAGAGTACACTTATTTTTGGCTGCAACTGACAAACTATGTAGTTCTGCTCCAAAGTGGTAGGGGTGCTGTATTTTGCTTTCTCATGAACCCAGACATATTCAGGGTTTTTCAAAATTAAATGTGCAAGGTCCTTTACAGATTTGGTTTGTGTTGCTGAGAAAAGCAAGGTCTGACGTTTCTTGGGAAGATTCTCAATAATAGCATTCGTGGTATCAGCAAAGCCCATATCCAAGATTCTATCTGCTTCATCAAGAACTACCATTTGGAGATTAGTAGTATGAAAACATATCGTTTCATCCAGGTGTTGAAGAAGCCGGTCTGGTGTGCAAACCAGTATATTTATGTTATTGATCCTCTCAGCTTCATGTTTCAGATCCTTCCCACCAATGATGAGACCAGCAGAAAAGTGATGATTCTTTCCTACTTTTCAGAGAACCTCAAAGGTCTGATAAGCTAGCTCTCTCATAGGTGATATAATCTGAACCCCCAGACCATCTGTGAGGTCCACTGTAGACCATATAAGGCTTCCAGCACTGGAACAAGGAAAGCCAAGTCTTGCCAGATCGTTTTGGCAGCTCCAAGGACATCTTTACCTTGCAAAGCCAACCCGATGGTCTGTGTCTGTATCTCGGTTACCAAACGGTACTCAACTTCTTGCAAACCTTTCGATGTTTTTTTAGACAAGGGGAGATCTGAAAATCTTGTAATTTCATTTACATTTATCTTCCCGTAGTTCAGCATGAGGCGGCTGATAACCTCGCGCTCGACCTGCCACTCAGGCTTCTCCAGCTGCTTCCTCAACTGCTTCTTTTGACTCTGCTTATGACTGTGTTTCTTCTTCCAGCGATTGAAGCTCCGCACCGGATCGGCTGGGCTCCCAGACCCCAAAAGTTGGTAGTTTTGTCCATCGTGGCAATGGCAGCCCAGACCACTGCACATAAGACTCTAGATTATTTATTTGAACTTTTTGTTGTTTCTTGAGGTAGGCCTGTAATGCTATAAACTTCCCTCTCAGAACTGCTTTCGCTGTGTCACATAGATTATGAGTTGTGTGTTCATTTTCATGAAATTTTTTATTTCTTCCTTGATCTCAGTGGTAACCCATTCATTGTTTAATAACATGCTACTTAGCCTCGTGTTTGAATGTTTTTTAGTGTTTTTATTGTAGTTGATTTCTAGTTTCACACCATTATAATCTGAGAAGATGCTTGATATGATTTCAATCTTCTTGAATTTGTTAAGACTTATTTTGTGTCCTAACATGTGGCCTATCTTTGAGAATGTTCCATATGCACTTGAGAGAAATGAATATTCTGCTGCTTTGGGATGAAATTTTCTGTAAATATCAATTAAATCCATCTGGTCTAGTGCCGTGGTCAGCAAACTGTGGCTCGCGAGCCACATGTGGCTCTTTGGCCCCTTGAGTGTGGCTCTTCCACAAAATACCATGTGCGGGTGCGCACGTACAGTGCGATTGAAACTTCGTGGCCCATTCGCAGAAGTCGGTTTTCGGCCTGGGCGAGTCTATTTTGAAGAAGTACTGTTGATATTTGGCTCTGTTGACTAATGAGTTTGCCGACCACTGGTCTAGTGTGTCACTTAAGGTCTGTTTCCTTCTTAATTTTTTGTTTGGAAGATCTATCCAGTGGTGTCAGTGTGATGTTAAAGTCCCCTACTAAGACTGTATTAATGTCAACTTCTCCCTTATGATCCACCAAGATTTTATATTATATACTAGAGGCCCAGTGCATGACATTTGTGCACTGGGGCAGGGGGGTGGAGGGCTCGGCCTGGCCTGCACCCTCGAGGGGTCCTTAGTGCTTCTGTGGAGGCGGGAGAGGTTCCTGCCACCACCACTGCGCCTGCCAGCTGAGTGGCGCTCCCCCTGTGGGAGTGCACTGACCACAAGGGGGCAGCTCCTGCATTAAGTGTCTGGCCCCTGGGGTCAGTGTGCAGCATAGCAACTGTTGTTCCACCGTTTGGTCAATTTGCATATTAGGGTTTATTATATAAGATACTTTTAGGTGCTCCAATATGGGGTATATAGATGTTTACAGGGTTATATTTTCTTGTTGTATCAATCCCTTTAGTATTATGTAGTGACTTCCTTTGTCTCTTTTATGGCCTTTTTTTTGAAGTCTGTTTTGTCAGTTATGAGTATTGCTACCCCAGTATTCTTTTTGTTTCCATCTGCATGTAATATAGTGTTCCAGCCCTTCACTTTCAGTCTGTATATATCTTTTGTTTCAAAATTGGTCTCTTGTGGACAGCATATATTTGGGTTATGTTTTCTTATCTATTCTACTACCCTATCTTTTGATTGGAGAATTTAATCCATTTATATTTAAGGTTATTATTGATAGGTACTTATTTATTGCCATTTTTTCTTTATACCGATGTTCCTCTCTCTTGATTTCTTCTTCTTTAATCAGTCCCTTTAACATTTCTTGCAATGCTTGTTTGGTGGTAATGTACTCCTTTAGTTGTTTTTTTTTGTCTGGGAAGCTCATTATTTCACCTTCAGTTTTAAATGATAGCTTTGCTGGATAGAGTAGTCTTGGATTCAGGTCCTTGCTTTTCATTACTTTGAATATTTAATGCCAATCCTTTCTGGCCTGAAGTGTTTCTGTTGAGAAGTCTGCTGACAGTCTAATGGGAACTCCCTTGTAGGTAACTTTCTCTTCTCTTTTGCTGCCTTTAAGCTTATATCTTTTTTAGTTAACATTTGTCATTTTAGTTATGTGTGTTGGTGTGTGTCTCTTTTATTTGGACTCATCTTGATTTGGAGTCATCTTGATTTGGACTCTGTGTTTCCTCAACTTTTGTGAGCTTTTCCTCCACCAGGTTAGGGAAGTCTTCTTTTATTATTTCTTTAAATAGGTTCTCTATTCCTTGCTCACTCTCTTCTCCTTATGGTACCCCTATGATGCGGGTTGTTACATTTCATTTTGTCCCAAAGTTCCCTTTAACTATCCTTCTGCTTTTAATGATTTTTTTTTCTGTTTGTTGCTTGAATTGGGTGTTTTTTCTACTTTACTTTGTCTTTCAAGTCACTGATTTGATCCTCTGCAACATTCAATCTACTTTTAATTCCTTCCAGTGTATTCTTGATGTCGATATTGTATTCTTCATTTCCCATTGATTCTTGTTCATAGTTTCTATTTCATTTTTCATATTGTTGTAGTTTCCACTAAATTCATTGTAATTTTCACTAAATTCCATAAGCATCTTTATAACCATTACTTTGAACTCTATATTGATAAATTGCTTGCCTCCATTTCATTTAGCTTTTTTCTGGAGATTTTCTCCTTTTCCTTCATTTGGGGTTGTTTATCTCCCATTTTAGCTGCCTTCCAGTCTTCATGAGATGGCCTTATGTAATAAATGCCCTGTGGGACACTTTGGCACAGTCTCTTTGATCTCCTGAGTTGGATGCTCTAGGAATGTCCCTTGTGTGGTTTATGTGAGCCCTCCTGTTGTAATTGGGCCATGATTGCTCTTGGCCCATTCATGTGTGGGATCAACCTTCAGGCTGGCTTAGTGTGAGACTCAACTCTGACCACGGCATACAAGTTGTTGTACAGGTGCATTTCTAGGTTTCCTGGGTCTCTCTGTATCCTCCCTACCATTCAAACCACCTGTGCCAATTACACCACGACAGAAAGAAGCAGAGCCACCAGAGACTGTTAAAGGCGAAAACACATGATCATCAGCCCAGGTAGGAGCTGAGATGAGGCATCTCATTGAAAAGACTTTTGAATATATTTTTAAATTTAGAAAAAATATATTCTACATTTTAAATATTTCTTGTTTATATGTCTTGCAAATATTTTCTAACACACCTTTATTTTTTCAAAATTCAAATGTTGCTTTTCATGTGAAGAACTTTTAAATTTTAATTAAATTGCAAATATGTTCCTTCATGGATAGTTCTTTCATGACTGATTTAAGCAGTATTTTTCTCTATGCTCATTTTTCTAAATGTTTTATTGTTTACTTTGTACAGGTCATGGAATTAATAATTGCATATAATTTGGGGGAGGATTACATTATTTTTCCTCATATGGATACTCAAATATTGCAGTATTATTTATTTTTTAAAATGGTCCTTTCTTCCCTTTGTCCTTCAGTGCTGCTTCCCTGTTCAATCATGTCTTTATATTCATGGGTCTGTTTTCTGGGCTCTTTCTCTTTCTCGTACCACCACCAATATAGCCCTGTCTTAACTTTCTTTATAGTAAATATTGATATCATGCTTTAATTTTATTATTTGACTATGCCTTACCTATTCTTAGCCCTTGCATTTCCATATGTTTTAGAATCATATTGTCAAGAAAAAAAGTGTTGGGATAGCTTTAAATTATATATATATATA
>NW_005354974.1:37406-40824 GCF_000412655.1 Myotis brandtii
ACACACACACACACACACACACACACACACATATATATATATATGTATATATGTGTATATATATATTTGACATATCTTTAACAATGAGTCTTCTGACCCAGGAACATGTTTTATTTAATAGATCTAAATAAAGATTTATAATTTTACCTGAAAAGGTTGTATGCACACTTTGTTTCATTTATTCCTAGGTACTTGTATCACTTTTTTTTTAAGGTATGTTATTTTATGTTATTTTCTTGTTGCTGTTTTATATTAAATCTTTACTGTTGACAATATTACATATGTCCCCTTCCTTCCCCATTGACCCCTTCTAGCCCACTCATATCCCCTACCCCAGGTCTTCACCACACTATTGTCTGTGTCCATGGGTTATGCATATATGCATACAAGTTTGTTGGTTGATAACTTCCCACTCACCCACCCTCCCCCACCTTCCCTCTGAGATTCCACAGTCTATTCCATTCTTCAATGTCTCTGGATCTTTTATTCATCAGTTTATTATGTTCATTAGATTCCACATATGAGTGAGATCATGTGATACTTGTCTTTCTCTGACTGGCTTATTTTACTTAGGATACCACTCTCCAAGTCCTCCATGCTGTCTCAAAGGATAAGAGATCCTTCCTTTTTATTGCTGCATAATATTCAATGGTGTAAATTTACCACAGCATTTTTATCCACTCATCTACTGACGGGCACATGGGCTGTTGCCAAATCTTAGCTATTGTCAATTGTGCTGCTATGAACATAGGAGTGCATACATTCTTTTGATTGGTGTTTTGGATTTCTTAGGATATATTTTAGAGGTGGGATCACTGGGTCAAATGACAGTTTCATTTTTAATTTTTTTGAGGAAACTCCATACTGTTTTCCATAATGGCTGCACCAGTCTGAATCCCCAACAGCAGTGTGCTAGGGTTCCCTTTTCTCCACATCCTTGTCAGCATCTGTCATTTGTTCATTTGTTGATGGTAGCCATTCTGACAGATGTGAGGTGATACCTCATTTGCCATTTTCATTTGCAACTCTCTAATGATCAGTGACTTTGAGCATTTTTTTCATGTATCTTGTCTATATATCAATGTTGGAGAAGTGTCTACTCAGGTTCTTTGCCAATTTTTTAATTGGACTGTTTATCTTCCCTTGGTTAAGTTGTATGAGTTCCTTATATATTTTGGATATTAAACCTTTATCAGATTTATTATTACCAGATAGGTTCTCCCATACAGTGGGCTCCCTTTTCATCTTGTTGATGGTTTCTTTTGCTGTGCAGAAGCTCTTGTTATTTTGATGTAGGTCCATTTCTTTATTTTCTCCTTAGTTTCCTTTGTCCTAGGAGATGTGTCTATAAACATATTACTGCAAGAGATGTTTGATATTTTGCTGCCTATGGTTTCTTCTAGGATTTTTATGGTTTCACAACATACATTTAAGTCTTTTATCCATATTGATTTTATTCTTGTATATTTTGTTGGGTTTTTTCAACATCTTGTAGTTTTCCGAGTACAAGTCTTTGACCTCCTAGTTTCATTTTTTTTTGCACATATCTGTCCAGTTTTCCCAACACCATTTATTGAAGAGATTATCTTGACTCTATTGTATATTCTTACCTTCACTGTCAAATATTAATAAAGCATAATGGCTTGGGTCAATTCCTGGGTTCTCTGTTCTGTTCCATTGATCTATATACCTGTTCTTGTGGCAGTACCAGGATGCTTAGATTATGGTGGCTTTGTAGTATAACTTAATATCTGGTATTGTGGTTCCTCCAACTTTGTTGTTATTTCCCAAGATTGCTGCAGCTATTTGGGGTCGTTTTTACTTCCATATAAATTTTTGGAGTGTTTGTTCTAGATCTGTGAAATATGCTGTTGGTATTTTAATAGGGATTGCACTGAATCTGTAGATTGCTTTAAGTAGTATGGAACTTTTAATGCTGTCATTTCTACCTATCCATGAACACGGTGTATTCTTCCACTTGTTTATATCTTCCTTGATCTCTTTTTTTTCAATGTCCTCTAGTTTTCCGTATACAAGTCTTTCACCTCCTTAAGTTTATTCCTAAGTACCTTAATTTTTTTGTTGCAAGGGTCAATGGAATTATTTGCTTGGATTCTCTGAGAATTCATTATCCTATATAATAAAGAGCTAATATGCAAATGGTTGTCATGCTGGGTTGTTTTATTCCTGATTATAATGGGAAATATTTCAATGTTGTACAAGTAAGAATAGTTTGTGATAACTTTTATGTAGACACATTTCTCAAAATAACAGTTCCTCACTGGTCTGAGCAGCGTGGATGGTGGGAGAAGTGGTAGCAGCCAGGCAGCCCAGGTTCATGAAATCACTAGGCATGCCACAGCCCTCAGGTACACAGCATGCATCAGCCCCGCCGCAGTGATGCCAAAAAGGATGGTCTGATCCACCCCGGGGGCAGCCAAGGAGAGGGCAGCCAAGGAGGGCAGCCAAGGAGGAGTCGTCTAGGTTGTCAGCCAAACCTGCTCCTGGAAAAGTGAAAACAAAGCCAGAAAAAGCGTCAGGAAAGGATAAATCTGCAGACAAAAAAGTGCAAACGAAAGGGAAAAGGGAAGCAAAGGGTGAGTAGGCTGAAGTGGCGGACCAGAAACCTGAAGATTTACCTGCAGAAAATGGAGAAACTAATGAGGAGAGTCCAGCCTCAGTTCAAGTAGGAGAAAAGGAAGCCACATCTGATTAATATCCTATTGCATGTCTTATCAGTGGTCCCTGTCTCCCTGCTTATACAATCCAGAGGAATATTTTTATCAACTATTTTGTAAATGTAAGTTTTTTGGTAGCTCTAGAAACATTCTTAAGAAGGAGGGACTTCCACATCATCCCATTTTTAAAAGTGTAAATGCTTTTTTAAGAGGTGAAATCATTTATTGGTTGTTTATTTTTTTGGTACAACCAGAAAATAGTGGGATATTGAACATGGAAGGCTTTGATTGTCTTGGGTTTCAGCTTAACATTCCATAGATAGGGGAGGTTTTTATATACTACTAGAGGCCCGGTGCAAAAAATTTGTGCACTTGGGGGGGGGGTCCCTCAGCCTGGCCTGTGCCCTCTCGCAGTCTGGGACCCCTCAGGGGATGACCACCTGGCTTAGGCCCGCTCCCCGGGGGATTGGGCCTAAGCTGGCAATCAGACATCCCTCTGGCAGCCTGGGAGCCCTCAGGGGATGTCCACTTGCCAGCAGGGAGCAGGCCTAAGCTGCAGTCGGACATCCTTAGCGCTGCTGAGGCAGGAGAGGTTCCCACCTCCATCGCTATACTGGCAGCTGTCAGCCTGGCTTGTGGCTGAGCAGAACTCCCCCTGTGGGAGCGCACTGACCACCAGGGGGCAGCTCCTGCATTGAGCGTCTGCCCCCTGGTGGTCAGTGTGTGTCATAGTGACCAGT
>NW_005354974.1:41233-43830 GCF_000412655.1 Myotis brandtii
GAGGGGCTGATGGCTGTTTTCAGGCTGGACAACCCCTTTAGGGTGGGAAGTCCCCACTGGGTTGCTGGGCCAGTCTGAGTGAGGGGCTGAGGGCCATTTTCAGGCTGGCCAAGCCCCCTGGCAACAGAAGCTCCCAGCCTCTCCTTTTTTCTTTTTATTCTGAGATTTGTTTATCTTCTATAATTGAAACTTTGTAGCCTTGAGTGGAGCTTAGAGCCGGCCAGGGCGGGCGGGAAGCTTGGCTTCCTCCATGGCCAGGGCCAACCCAAGCCTCCTGCTCGCTCCAGCTCTGTGGCCACAGCTGGCTGAAAGCAGGTATCTGGGGTTTATTTATCATCTATAATTGAAACTTTGTTGCCTTGAGTGGAGCTCAAAGCTGGCCGCGGCAGGCGGGAAGCTTGGCTTCCTCCATCACTGGAGCAACCCAACCTCCTGCTCGCTCTAGCTCCGTGGCTGCTAGCTGCCATCTTGGTTGGGTTAATTTGCATATAGTTGCTCTAATTGGCAGATGGGCGTGGCTTAAGGTGTACCGAAGGTATGGTCGATTTGCATGTTTGTCTTTTATTAGATTAGATAATACAAAGCATACCAAATGCAATTTGGAGTCAATTGTGCATTTGCTATATCTTGAACATTTTACATTACTTCTATTCACATGTTTTTGGTAGAATTGTTTCCTAAAGAAAATCACTCCTTGATCTTGGCTCTCTGTCAGAATTTTGTGCATCTGTAACATCTTTGGTGTGGTAGTCCAGCTTTCCTAGTAACTTTGTCAATATGCTGTGAAAGACTGAAATTTTTATGTAGTATACATGGTATTGAAATGTGAATTAGTGGTACTCTGATCTAACAGCATATCAACATTGGAAGATATTAGTACTTCATATTCTATTAAGAAAAATTAGCCTCCAAATTTTAAGCTGGAAAGTCACTGGAATACTGTTTAGAAAAGAATTACAACTACATGATTTTACATTTTTGGTATGTATGTTAAGAATGTGTACAAATTGAAATGTCTATGTACTTATCCTCAAAACAAACAATAAAGTCTCAATTATGAAAGAAAAAAATAATAGCAGTTCCCCTTTCTTTGTTTGCTAAGATTTTTTTTATCAACATAAATGGATACTGAACTCTAAACTTTTCTGCAACTTTTATTTGATCATGATTTTTATCTTTTAATCTGTTAATATGGTTAATTACATTTCTAATAGAACAACCTTATATTCCTAGGATACACCTATCTGACAATGATATTTTGTTTATATTATTGGTTTTGCTTTACTGACATTTTTAAATATTTGCACTTATGTTCATAATTGACAATGGCCTGTAATTTTCTTTTAATGTCTTTGTCAGATTTTAATAATTTATGCTAGCCTTATAAAATGTTAGAGAGTGTTCATTTATTTCTACTCTTTGGAAATTTTATAAGATTTGGAATTACCTTTTCATTAAATATTTACCAGAACTCACCAGTCAAGCCTAAAGTTTTCTTTTAGGCAAAACTTTTTTTATAAGTGTATAGTTCAATGGATTTTGACAAAAGATATACATCATATACCACCTCCACAAAATACAGGCCATTTCCATCAACCCGAAAATTCTCTTACACACCTTCATGTTCAATCTCCTCTCCTTACTCCCAGGCCCAGAAAATTGCTGATTTGGTTTCAATTTCTACAGTTTTGCATTTTCAATAATGTCCTTTAAGTGGATTCATTCAGTATGTAGCCTTTGTGATTTGGCTTCTTTCACTTAGCATAACACTTTGAGATTCATCTGTGCTTTCACATGTATCAGGATTTTGTTCCTCTTTATTGCTGAGTAGTTTTCTACTGTGTAGATAAACCACAATTGGTTTATCCACTCACAAGTTGATAAACATTTGGTTTGTTCCTAGTTTCTGGCTATTATCAATAAAGTTCCTATAAACGTTCCTGCATAGCCTTTCTGTGGATATGGTCGTCACCCTGCCATCATATTTGCCAAGTTTGGTTTGGACATCAAGTCTGATAATGCCACCCAAACACCAAGAAAAGACTTGCTTTCTAGGGAGAGCAGGATAGCTACCAAGCAGATGCAAAAATGGCTTGAAAGATTAAGGAAGGGAAACTGCTTGGGGTTTTTATGGTGGTTGGAGTTTGGGGCCAGAGTGAGGGCTCCTGAGCATGGGCAGAGGCCTCTTGGTTTGAATTTCCCATCACCACTAAGGAAGGAGGGACCTGGGCTGAGGTCTTGTCTGCTTGCCCATATGTGAGGCCGAAGAGGAAGAGAGACTTATAAACTGTCAGTCAGTAAACATTTTTTTTTGAGTTTTTCTTTCTTATGGTACACATATAATTTTATTACTTAGGTAACTATGTAGAAACAGGAACGCTGGTTTGTATGATAAGTGCATGTTTAACTTTATAAGAAACTGCCAAGCCTGGCTGGTATGGCCTAATGGTTGAGCATCGACCTATGAACCAGGAGGTCATGGTTTGATTCCTGGTTAGGGCACATGCCCAGGTTACAGGCTCAATCACCAGTAGGGGACATGCAGGAGGCAGCCGATCAATGATTCTCTCTCATCATTGATGTTTCCCTCTCTCCCT
>NW_005354974.1:43849-51667 GCF_000412655.1 Myotis brandtii
TCTGAAATCAATTATATATATATATATATATTTTAAAAAGAAAAAAGAAACTGCCAAACTATTTTCCAAAGTGTCTGTACCATTTTGCATTCCCACTAGCAATGTATGTGAGTTCCTGTTGCTCTTCATCAGCATTTGTTATTTTTTGTCTTTAAACTTTTAGCTATACTTGTAGTTATGATTTTAATTTGCATTCTCTAATTACTAATGATACTGAACATTTTTCATATGCTTATTTGCCATCAACATACCTTCTATTAACTTCGGCGGAAACTCAACTTTAATTCCATTTTTTAATGAATATAGAACTATTCAGTTTTTCTTTTCTTTCTGGTGGGTAATTCCTTCTTAGGAATTATGTCAACCAAACTAAGAATTTATTGGCATATAATGCCCTCTACTTTTCTGCTTAGTATTGTCCTTTTTCACATTCCCACTGTTGGCTTTTTGTGTGATCTCTTTTTTTGGTTTGTTAGTCTTCTAGGGAGTTGTCAACTTTATTAGTCTTGTCAAAAAGACAAATTTTAACCTTTGCTGTTCCTTTTTATCATGCATTTTTCTATTTTATAAACTTAATGTCTTTATATTTCAATTATAAATTAATTTCCTGCTCTTTTTCCTGACATTTTAAGATGGAAGGAGGCTCATTAATTTTCAGCCTTTTTTACTTTCCCAATATAGGCATTCAGATTTATAAAATTTCACCTAATACTAGTTTAGCTGCATTCTGCAGGTTTTGAGTCATAACGTATTTTCATCATTTAGCTAAAAAATTATCAAATTTATTTTTCAATATATTCTTTGATGTGGTTATTTTTTAGTTCTTAATTTCAAAAACTAAAACATTCTAGTTCTATTTCTGACACTTATTTCTAACAAAATTTTATTGTGGTCAGAGAATTCTTTGGCTAATACTAATTCTTCAACATTTATTGAGACTTTATTTTCCAGTATATTTTTTCGTTTATGTTCTCTGTATACTTGCAAAGAAAATATATTGTGTGGCTATAGGTGTGATGTCTATATTGGGAAAGAAACAATGTGCACCTTCCTAGATAGGTATAATTCTGCTTTTTTCTCTCTCTTGGTCAATGACCCATCTGAGGTTCATTTTCCCACTAGCACTTGAATGAAATAAAATAACATGTCATTTTACAAAAAATAAATGATAGTCATCCTCCAATTTAAGGTATTTGCTGAAAGCCAAAGAACCTTATCTTCTGCCACCACTGGGAAGAGTACTGAAAATCTGCCAGAGTCAGTCTAATGATGAGTGGCAGAGCTGCAAAAAAGACTAATATGCAGCTCAGCAGGTCTGGTGTAAAAATCAGCCCAGATACAGAAAGAGTAAGACCTTAGGATTTGGGGTTCGGGTATCTGAATGGAAAATCTAAGAATATTGACTCCCTCCTTACCCCATCTCCAATTTCCCCGAGCCCTTTCCGATGGCAAAACAATCCCCTCCATATTACCAGGAGAGAATTAGTTTCACCCGAGGGGGATGCCTTACGGAATCATCATCATCATCATCATCATCATCATCATTCCTCATTGCCTCCAGGCTGATACCAAGAGACAGGTACTAGCATAGCCTGGATAGAGAACTGCAAACCCTGCTTTGGGAAGAAATGCCTACATAGCAAAAGAATTATAGGACCTGGGAGCATGTGTAAAAGTGGATCTCGGTGTTAGGTGAAGGTAGAATTTAAGAGTGGAGAGGAGACCATTTATTGACATGGGCACTCTCACCTTTGACGCATGATTATTACTTGGGTAAAAACACTTGAAAGCCATCCTGACAAATTAAGGACCCAGCAGGGTTGGAGTGGTGGTCAAGGTGCTTTGACATGCAGAGATCTGAGGTGGTGGTTGATGCATCACAATTCCCTAGCGATGATATAAATGCTATGGCCTTGTTTCTCCGCATTAGTTTTTTTATATAAATAGAAAAAAAAAATCCTGAGAATTAGTGAACTAGACGTCTTCTACCTCAATGGAAAGTTAAGGTCCCACAACCCATTCCAAGCTCGAAACTTGTAGATACAGAGGACATTGATTAAAAGGAAGGTCAGTTTCCTTAGTGCATAGATTTTCAATCTTTTTCATCTCATGGCAGACATAACTTATTACTAAAAGTCTGTGGCACACCAAAAAATAGATTTTTTTGCCAATCTGACCAAAAAAAAAAGTATAATTTTGATTCTTTCCCCCTGGATGACTACTGCTGTGTTGGCTGTCTCTCTCTCTCTCTCTCTTTTTTTTTTTACAATCTAAGGGAAAAGAGGTCAATGCCCCTGTCTAAAAAGTCAGGTATTATATGATTTAAAAATTCTTGTGGCATAGCGGTTGAAAATTGCTGCCCTAGCCCTAGCCGGTTTGGCTCAGTGGATAGAGTTGGCCTGCAGACCAAAGGGTCCTGGGTTCAATTCCAGGCAAGGACACCTACCTCGGTTGCAGGCTCCTCCCTGGCCCGGGCCCTGGTCTGGGCTCATGCGAGAGGCAACCAATTGATGTGTTTCTCTCACATCGATATCTCTGTCTTTCCATCTCTCTTCCACTCTCTAAAAAATCAATGGAAAAATATCCTCGAGTGAGGATTAAAAAATAGAAAATCATTACCTCAAATATCTCACTGCTTAACTATTTGTACACCATAAGCAGGGCAGTGGTCGGCAAACTCTTTAGTCAACAGAGCCAAATAATATCAACAGGATTGAAATTTCTTTTGAGAGCCAAATTTTTTAAACTTAAACTATATAGGTAGGTACATTGTTATTAACCTACCTATATAATATAAGTACTGTTGATATTTGGCGCCTCCCCCGAGTTGCGTATCCCACGGCCCACCTACGCTGCGTCTCCCATCGCCCAACCGACGGACACCCCCCACTTCTTCTAACGCCACTTCTTCAAAATAGACTTGCCCAGGCCGAAAACCGACTTCTGCACATGGGCCACGAAGTTTCAATCGCACTGTACATGCACACCCGCACGTGGTATTTTGTGGAAGAGCCACACTCAAGGGGCCAAAGAGCCGCATGTGGCTCGTGAGCAGTAGTTTGCCGACCACTGCCCTAGGGAATTATAACCCACCCCACCATTCTTTTGACATTGTTTCTATAAATGGTAACTCTGACTAATATGTAACTTGTAGATAACAGCATGTTTATATAAGGATCCTAGGAACTAACTTCAGAAGATGCAGACTCTGACCTTCAACCATCCCAGTTCCAGATTTGTTGACCTTCAGCCATAGAACCAGGATGACATAGACCCAGGATGATGAAGAGCAGGGAAACACACACCAGACTATCACTTGACCAGTTTTGAGATCCTTTTGGAATGGACTCTACTGGCCTGCATGTAGAGAACTCTTCAACTCCTCCCTTTATTTCTTTGTTCTGCCTTCCCTCTTCCTCCTTTTGAAAACCTCTACCTACACTGAGATGTGGAAATGGGCTTTGTGACAAGAGTCTCCCATCTTCTTAGGAGACCAGCACTTGAATAAACCTCCTTCCTTTTTCACCAGCATCTGTCTCACGAGTTTGGCTTTTGTGGCAGCAGGCAGCCAAACTTGATGAAAGCTCCCGTAACTCCATCACAAAAGTATGCAGTCAGTATTTCTCCAATCCTTTCTCAAAGGAACCTATGGCCACTTGCCAGGGTAACCAGGGAAGGTTGAGGGCATGTCAGAATATTTCTTCTCAGGTGAAGGACAAGGTGTTGTACCTCAAATATCTCACTGCTTAACTATTTGTACACCATAAGCAGCTATAGACGCAAGCGGCGGACCTTTTTAAAATTAAATTCAAAATATTGTGGCAGTTAACTGGTTAAAAAAAGTTTTGGTGGGTCTCTTAGAAATTCAAATTTGGAGGAAATGAGTACCAAACTTAGAAATACTGCTCTGATTCACTGATTGGATAACCTTGGGCTCTCAGTGATTACAGGTCCTAGTTCCTAGAGATAGGAGGAGTGACAATTCTTTCAGGAGTCAGGAATTCTAGGTGGAAGCTGTGATGACCACCTGCCTACTCTCTGTTCTTTGTCAGTGGCCCAAGAGGAAAAGAAAGGAGTGACTGTCATGACTGGGGGTCTAACTGACAATCATGAACTAGGACATAATGAAGTAGGCTAGTGTGTCTAGTACCTAGAAGTAACAGGGGTTTCCCTAAACTGATATACCATCAATGAATTTCAATGAACACAGAAACAACCACAAACATCACACTGGGGGTGGAGGTTGGGGTCAACCCACCAAGCAAACAGCAAAGACTGCCCAAAGTACTACCAGAGTAAAGGGAATCCAGCAGAGGGGATTCTATCTCATTTCACTCTCTCTTGCTGCAGACTTCCAGATCAGTACTGGCCACCAACTGGGACTCTGATCACACTTGTAAAGAGTGAGGAGGCCTCATAGTGTTGTAGAGTTGTATATAACGGGAGGATGGGAGGGGTACAAAGCCTGGACTGAGCTGGGACACAGAACATGTATACCTTCTCAAATTCCCTCAGCCACTTCCTTTCTCCCGTGGTTGGCACCCCATCTGCATCAGGCATTCCCCACTCTGGGAGATGACTGAAGTACACATTGCAGCTACCTAGGTGGCTGATGCACAGCATCTGAGCTAAGACCTCAAAAGTACACTCTCAGAGTCAAGGAGATTAGGATGTAACCCTACCCTCTCCCCTGCCAAATTGCAGGGAATGACAGAAGGCAACCTTGGTGTGGACCAGAACAGATGAGCTGAGAACTGTGACTCTGATCCTGCCCTGGATGGATTGTACTACTGGAACACATACCTTGGACTGAACGGGGCGGGAGGCAGCCTCCATCATGAGGATCCTGTATCCCCACATAGCCACAAACACTTGGCATCATCTAGATTTCTATATTCCCTCCCCTTTTTGGCCAGCCTAATTGTGTACCAGTAAAGTGATATGTCTTTATTTTGTGTGATTACTAATGTTTTGAGCATGTTATCCTATAATTTAGGGTTTGATTTCTTCTCCTGTAAATTACATTTCCAATTAGCTCATTTTTGGAGCTGCTGTCAATGGCATGTCTTTTAATTTTGGTGTCATTTGTACAAAGGATTTAAATTATGACATAGACTAATATATTTATTTGGTTAGGGGTTTTATTTTATATATTTAATTCTGCTTTAAAAATTTTCTCTATAATCTTAAAATTTTGTTTAGATCCTTTACACACAAACTCATTTGTTTGCATGATAGGAGGAAGGAATCTCATTTTATTCCATTTGGATAGCTAGCCTTACCAAATCACTTACTGCAGCATTATTTTTCCATTCTGATTTGAAATGTCACATATATTATACAACAAATTTCCAAATATACATAGATCTGTTTCTTAATCTTCTACTCTGTCTTTTCATGCACTGGTACCACTTCGTCTCAGTGCTAAAGTTTAATTTTGTCTTCATAACTCACAGGGCAGGTCTCTCCATCCTCTAGCCTTATAAAATGTACATATACATTTTGTAATCATTTTTCACTTTCTATTTTAAAACTGTTTCAACTTTATTGGTATTGCTTTCAATTTATGACCCCTTTAAAATAGTAACTCTACCTATATATTCTTTAGAAAAGCTTTGTGTGTTTCCTCCATAAAGTTTTTTGTTAAAGATAATTTCAAGATGCCCTGGCTGGCATGGCTCAGTGGTTAGAGTGTTGGCCTGTGGACCAAAAGGTAGAGGGTTTGATTCCTAGGTTGCAGATTTGTTACCCAGCCCCAGTCAGAGTGCATGTGGGAGGCAGCCAATCAATGTGTCTTTCTTACATTGCTGTTTCTCTCTCTCTCCCCATCCCTCCCTTAAAAAAAAGAAAAAGAAAAAAATTAGTGGGAAAAATATCCTCAGGTAAGGATTTTAAAAAAAGATCATTTCAAGATATAATTTCTGCTGTTATTGTGATGGGATACTTTTCCTATCGTATTTTCTAATTGTTGGTACACTAATTTTAATATGTATATAACTAATTCACCAATCATGAGGGATTTTGATTTACTAATTCTAATTATTTTCTTAAGATAATCTTTTTTTTAGAAATTATGGTTAATATACCGCTTTCTAGTATTTTTAGAACTCAGTTTTGTTTTTAAAAAAGTATTACATTTATTAGCACCTCCAAGGTAATACTTAATTATGGTGGTGATGTCACCCTTACATTGTTCCTAACGTCAGTGGAAATGTTTCTAATTATTAAGCATGATTGCTGTTTCTTCTAGATTTCCTTTATCAAGAAAATTATCTTCTGCCCCTATTTCATTGAGATTTTATTTCTACTTAATCCATCTATCTTAAAATGTTTTCAATCTTCTGTGTGTATGTATCAAAGCCACTCTTTTTTTAAAAAAGGAATTATTGAATTACAATTAGCAATTACTATTTTAGAATTTGTAAAGACTTCACTTGTAGTCAATTGCTAGAGAGAATATTTTAATGTTTTATATCCACTTAATACAGAATATCTTGGGCTACATCAGGAGTTCATGAAAGGATTTGAGGAAGGCTCACAGAGACCCACCAGCTTGCTGTTCCTCTTGCTTACAATTAAGAACTCTGAAAGATATGCCGCTACACCACTCAGGGCTTCCGAGGGGACCAAGTCCAGGGGCACCACCGTCAAAAAATACAAAAGTCTCCCTACAATTAGATGATGCAATGCCATGAAACTCATCTACATGATAGCAATTTATTTTTTAACTAGAGGCCTGTGCACAAAAATTTGTGCACTCGGGGCTTCCGAGGGCAAGTCCAGGGGCACCACCGTCAAAAAATACAAAAGTCTCCCTACAATTAGATGATGCAATGCCATGAAACTCATCTACAACATAGCAATTTATTTTTTAACTAGAGGCCTGTGCACAAAAATTTGTGCACTCGGGGGGCGGGGGAGGGGGGGTCCCCCAGCCCGGCCTGTGCCCTCTCGCAGTCTGGGACCCCTCGGGAGATAACGACCTGCTGGCTTAGGCCTGCTCCCGGGTGGCAGAGGGCAGGCCCAATCCCTAAGTGCAGCCCCTGGTCAGGCTCAGAGCAGGGCCGATTGGGGAGTTGGGGCGCCGCCCCGTCATGCACAGAGCAGGGCGGATCGGGAGGTTGCAATGCCACCCTCAGTCACGCTCAGGGTAGGGCCGATTGGGGGGTTGGGGCACCGCCCCCTGTCACACACAGAGCAGGGCCCATCAGGGGGTTGAGGAGCTCCCCCCTGTCACTCACAGAGTAGGGCCGATAGGGGAGTTGGGGCACCCCTCCCTGTCACACACAGAGCAGGGCAGATCAGGGGGTTGGGGCGCTGCACCCTGTCACACTCAGGGCAGGGCCAATGGGGAGGTTATGGCTCTACCCTGTCACACACAGAGCAAGGCCCGTGGAGGGGGGTTGGGGCGCCACCCTCTATCACCCACAGAGCAGGGCCGATCAGGGGGTTGGGGCGCCACCACTGTCACACTCGGGGCAGGGCCGATGGAGAGGTTATGGCTCTACCATGTCACACACAGAGCAGGGCCGATCAGGGGGTTGGGGCGCCACCACTGTCACACTCGGGGCAGGGCCGATGGAGAGGTTATGGCTCTACCATGTCACACACAGAGCAGGGCCGATCAGGGGGTTGGGGCGCCACCACTGTCACACTCGGGGCAGGGCCGATGGAGAGGTTATGGCTCTACCATGTCACACACAGAGCAGGGCCGATCAGGGGGTTGGTGTGCTGCACCCTATCAAATGCAGAGGTGCAGGGCAATCAGGGGATTGGGGAGCTCCCCCCTATCAGGCACAGAGCAGGGCCCGTGGGGGG
>NW_005354974.1:51992-57068 GCF_000412655.1 Myotis brandtii
TTTAGCTTCTTATTTGCAACATAGTATATAGTTGCTTAGAGTTGCAACTGAGAGGCTGGCAAGTTAGGCGGGGAACGTTGGAGTCTGCAGCAAGCAAGCCTCGTGCTCGCTTCAGTGCCTGGCTGCCGGCCGCCATCTTGGCTGACAGTTAATTTGCATATACTCACTGATTAGCCAATGAAAAGGGTAGCGGTCATACGCTAATTACCATGTTTCTCTTTTATTAGTGTAGATGTGTCTAAAGCACATTGCACAAGATTAAGAGGATAAAATACATTTACTTACACATTTGAACAACGAAAATGATTCTGTGACACCCCAGCACTGTACGCATGGGCTTTCTAGCCCCCCGTTGGGCATTCTCTCCTTTCTGCCACTTACTATCTGAACAGCGCTGGGCAGATTGCTATGCAGTTGGAACATGGGCCAACAACAGGTTATTGACTCTCCTGTTACGTTTCCTGTTCCTTGTCTGAAAAACAGAGAATCATTCTTGTTTTATCGGCTTGCTGTGATTATTTACATAAACTCAAATAGCACAGTGCCCGCCCCTAGAAGGCATTTGAAAATTACTACTTCCTTTCCCAATGTTGATTAAAAAATCATTTTAGTCTGTATGTACACAAGCTATTCACCAAAGAGAGATGATCTTTAACCAATGCAGTCACCTAGGTCTCGTTGCAGTTGGAAGTAGTATGACCTCAGAATACTCGTGCCAGCGCTTCTGGCTTCCACGCCCACAATGCTCATGCTGTCACTTTCCACCTGGGTAAATCCACTGTGAAGGGAAGGACATGCTGTGTGTTAACTTGAGACAAGGACAAATGTGTAGGCAGTAGGGCCTTCGCACACAACCTCATACCTCCTCCACCCAGCCCCGTTTGAGGACCTACATTCATTGGTAACAATTAGCAAATACGACCACTTCTGCAGTGGGAATATCAGCTTTGGACCCTCCTGAGAGGAGCTGCCAGAATCACAGTGATCCTGGCTATTCTGGAAACTTCTCCTGATATAGGAAGAGGGGCACCTGATCTAATCTTGGCAGGTCTGAGTCATTCCCCAGCATTTAGAACCATCAGTTCCTGATCAGTCTCGGTGAAGATGTGAACACAGCAGCTAATGAGGCCATCATTCTCTGTGATGTTACCTGTGTCTGCCTAGACCAGCGGTTCTCAACCTGTGGGTCGCGACCCATTTGGTGGTCGAACGACCCTTTCACATGGGGTCGCCTAAGACCATCCTGCATATCAGATATTTACATTACGATTCATAACAGTAGCAACATTACAGTTATGAAGTAGCAATGAAAATAATTTTATGGTTGGGTCACAACATGAGGAACTATATTTAAAGGGCCAGAAGGTTGAGAACCACTGGCCTAGACAAACGTACCATGTGCCGCTCTGAGGCATGAGAGAAAAATGAAGCAGGTATATAGAAAACCAAACCAAACTAAGCAAAAACAAAATTAGAGAAGGAATTTCTTGTTTCTTACAGAAGCCTAGCTGTTGGGCTATAGACTGCTTCTCGAATACTGCTGCTCTGGCCTTCGTGAAATACCTTTTGGCTTCGAGTCCATGCTGACTTACTAAGTTTCTTTAAGTAGCAACTAAAGTTCTATTCAACTTAGAAATTAATATCAAGAGTGGAATGCAGCAGTTTCCAGACTCTCAGAAAACTGCAGCATTGGCTGGTCTATCTAGGGGCTGAGCAGGTCCCCGATCTGGTCAGCCAGCCAGTGATCACTGTGATTTTTGGGCAAAGAAGGTTGAATTTGCATCTGCTTTCTCTCTTTAGAATCATCATTCCTCCTCTTAAGTCTTTTTCTTTCTCAATTGATTTTTAGTAAATTTGCAGAGCGGGGCAACCATCACCATGATACAGTTTTAGAACATTTCCATCCTCCAAAAAGATGTTGTGCCCTAGCCCAATTTGCTCAATGGTTAGAGCATCAACCTGCAGTCTGAAGGGTTCTAGGTTCGATTCTGATCAAGGGCATGTACCTCGGTTGCAGTCTTGATCCCCAGCCCCAGTCAGGGCACATGCAGGAACAACTAATTGATTTGTCTCACTCACATCGATGTTTCTCTCTCTCTGTCTTTCCCTCTCAGCTTCCACTCTCTCTAAAAAAAAAAAAAAAAAAAAAAAAAAAATCAATGGGAAAAAAAAATTCTCAGATGAGGATTAACAAAAAAAATAAATAAAAATTTAAAATAAATTTTAAAAAAGATCTGTTGTACCTATCTGTAGTAAATCCCATCCTACTCTCAGCCCCGGGCAGCCACTAATTTATCTTCTGTTCCTACAGACTTGCCTCTCCTGGATGTTACACAAAGGGAATCATACAGTACTATCTTACACATCTGGCTTCTTTCGTGGAGCACGATGTTTCTGCATTTCACCATGTCAAGTGTATGTCAATGCACCATTCCTTCTCATAGCTGAGTAATATTCCCTGTATGGATGTACCACAGTGGATTTATCCATACCAGGTGGCATTTGCACCGTCTGCCCTTTTAGGGTTGAGTAAAGCTGCTAAGAACATCCCATGCAAGTCTTTGTGTAGATGTGTGTGTGTGTGTCTATTTCTCTTGAGTAGATGTGAAGATTCACATAAAGTCTGGGTGTAGATGAATTTAATTCCTTAGGTACATACGAACCTTCCTCTAACATCTTTGTGTAGACATAGGTCTATTTCTCTTGGGTAGATCCTAAGTGCTGCTGGGTTGCTGGTAAATTTATGTCTAATACACATTTTCTCTGGAGAATCAGAATTCGTATTCAGAGACGACAACATTTTAGGAAACTGAAAAGTTCCTAGAAAGTTTTGGTTATTTCTTGCAGTAGTCACTAAGGTGCCAAAAAAGGAGATAAAATGTTGCACATCTTAGAACTTACAGGGAACAACAGCATGAAGCAAGATTTCTGGGTTTATTATTGCCAGATGAAGCTCCCCAAAAAGAAATTACCACTCAACTAAGGATTTCTGGAGGTACGTGTTGTAAATCAGGGAAGGGGCATAATTTGAGGTCTTGGTCCATTCGTTCTGGAGTCCTGATTAAGACACGTTTTTGAGATGTGCCACTCACCTGCCACAGTGAAAGCAGTGTCACTTCAGCGGATGGACATGTTTACAATTTTATAATGCGTGTACTGCAGTGTTTAAAAGCACATGTGAAATGGAAGATTCCAAAGTTTCTACTTGCTTACCATGACGAGAGCAGTGCAATACAGCGAATGGATGTATGCAGCTTTGTAATGCGCACAGTGCAGTGTTTAAAAAGACTTACACAGAAGTTTCTAAACGTGCTACTTGCTTGCTAAGTTGAGAACAGTATTGTGTCAGTGACAGGATGTTCTAACTACTCAGTAATGCTATAAAGAATGCAATAGAGAATTCCATAAAGACAGATAAAAAAGAAAGAAACGGCGCATTCATGAGGCCAACATCTAAGCACAAGCCCCTGAAGGCTGACCTGAACAAGGCAACAGCACAGGTGTTTGCATGCATCTCCCCAGAGGAGGGACGGTATCCCTGCCCCTGGAGGGAGATCATCGTTATTGACAGAGGGGCTCACTTCACACAGGCTGGCCTCGGATCCACAGCAGACACAGCAGAGCGAGGTCATGACACCGCTCTCAAGTACAGGGGAACCTAGTACAAATGTATCCCAGTGTAAACTAGCGAAAGTACAGTACGTCACCACCTGCAAATGTGGACATGGAACGGCATGGCTCCGGTTCGGCCCAGACCTCCGACTTCCAAGGAATTTAATGAGGAATTCTGATTGAAGCAGTTGCTGGTGCCAATGCTTTTCAGAATGCAGAGCACTGAGTTGGCCTTATGTTTTGTTTAGAAAGTTGAGAGGGTTAAAAACTACCTACAGACCAATGCTCCTAAAACTTAAGTTGACTCTCTACTAATTCTTAATCTTCCCAGAAAATTGTATTTATTTACTGAAAAGAACTAAGATTCTCCTGTTTTAGGAATTTCCTCTAATAATTGTCTTCAAATAACTACTGATTTACAATTCAGAAAATATGTAGTTTTGTTACAGAAATCTGTAATTTTTTTAAATATTTGTTTGGGGTATTGTATTTTTTCATTTAAGATTATAAGATGTTTCATGGTCACAGACAACAGTGTGGTGATTGCAGGGGGCAAAAGGGTGAGAGGAGGTGGAAAAGGGTATGGGGGAATAAATGTTAATGGAGAAAAATAAAATAAAATTTTAAAATAAATAAATAAGTAGCTGTGAGAAGTTTGTCACAGGAGGTTGAATTTAGCGCATACCTCATGACAAGAAAGTGACAACTCTCCCAGATGGAATATGAAATCTGGAAGCCCTGTCCTCTAAAGCACTCTAGCAAGAAAGCTCACACGTGGTTCCAAACTATTAACCTAAAAGCACGATGCAGAACTGCATTCTTTCACTTTCACAGTCTTGCCCCCACGGACTCCCCCCACACCAGGGTCTGAGTTCAGAACTGTGTGGGCTATGAAGGGAGGGTAAGACTGGGCTGCAGGGCTGTCAGGCCCCACCCGGACCTCCCGCATCCCGTGGGACTTTGGGTACAATAACCACACCTTTGCACCCCCACTGCATCTGTAAGTGTGGGTGATGCCACATAAACTGTGGGTGGCGGTTTTGTATATTAAAGGAGACCGAGTGGAGGATGCAGAACATCTTTTTTTAAGAGGAGGAAACAGATTCTGACCAGTGACTTTTGTTGGGTCCCCAAGTAGTGAGGGGCAGGCTAGGCTAGACTCCAAGTCCCAGTCACATTCTCTACAAGGGAATCCTTAAAAAGGTACTGTGGGGGATACATGCACCCCTATGTTCATAGCAGTACAATTCACCATAGCTAAGATTTGGAAACAGCCTAAGTGCCCATCAGCAGATGAGTGGATTAAAACCTGTGATACATCTACACAATGTAATACTACGCTGCTGTAAAAAAGGAGGAACTCTTACCATTTGCAACAGCATGGATGGAACTGGAGAGCATTATGCTAAGCAAAATAAGCCAGTCAGAGAAAGATAAATATCACATGATCTCACTCATTTGTGG
>NW_005354974.1:57386-59573 GCF_000412655.1 Myotis brandtii
TATATATATACATGCCACTGCGGGGAGGCCAGGAGAGGCCATCTTACCGGTAAAGGAGGAATCGGATGCAATTACCTGGCCCAGCGGTGGGAGCCCCCAAGCAAGTGATAGCAGCTCTTGAGGACAGGAAATTTATTCCCCTTTTTCCACATGTAGACTCGCAAGGAGAGGTCGAAAGAAGAGGTGATGACTCGGCTCTGGTCCTTGAAATGAAAGCTACATGAGGCGGGGATGTGGTCTCCGGGGGTTGGGCTCCTCGATCCGGGCCGGGGGGTGCGGCACTCACCACACACAAGGATGTGATGGACTGCTGATGGTCCTGGAAGGCTGCCAGCTGCAGGCCGTGGATGGTGAAGAGCACCAGCTCAGACCCCGACACCAGCAGCACCACTTGGGAGCCGTGCCCCTTCATGAGGTGAGGAGGCATCATGGTGTCTGGCAGGTTGAAAGTTGCGATCTGCTGTACTTTTTGAAAGAAAAACACACCGATTGTCATTTCTTGATAGCAGCTGGAGTCTGGGACAGGCGTGCCTCACCTAAGATGACGCAGCACATTGAAAAGGGCAAGGGCTTCAGTTACAGCAGCGTTCAAGGCTGAACCATACGTTTACTCCCTCAGCCTCCCATGCATTGGCTCTACCGCACTGAATCCGGTGCCTGGCTTACAGGGGATACTGTGCAGGTGGAAGTGACAGTACCTGGCACACAGCACCATCCAGAGAATGGGGAGAATGAACACCCTTCCTCATCTAGGACAGGGTGATATGAAAAAGGGTCACAAGAGAACCAAGACATTTACGACATCTGCCCAAAACTACTGTTGAAGACAGTCTTTTACCCTGTATAGCATTCCTTGTTTTTTAAAAAAAATCAACTTGATCACTTCCTAATGGAGTTTAGCACCAGGAAGAAAAAATTACCTCTTTTGAAAAATTCATGTGCTTTCTCTTATCAGACAAGGGATTATTCCATATTCTGTTTTCCCTTTTTCCTCGGCTGCCAGGAAGCTCAGAATAAAAACTAAGGTCAAATGATGACATGAAAACAAATGAACATAAAACCAAAGGAAAACAGCGAAGGACCACAGGGAAGGCCTGTCTGGGAGACAGGGAAGGAGAGGGCTGTGGGTCTTACTTTCCTATGGACTAGAAGCTCCTTGGGGAAGAGACAGGTGTGGCTTTTATCCATCTTTGCCTGCACTGTGCTGAGAACAGTGCCTTGGATACAGCGGTGAAAAGAAGCAGGGACAAATGGAAGCAGGAAAATAAGTCAGGAGAGGGCAGACTGTAAGCTGACAGTAGTTAACATTTGAATTCAGGGCTACGCAGAGGGCCTGACACAGAGCAGGTGCTCAACCACTCACACAGTATATAACATCACAAACAAGGAAACATTCGTTGGGTCACTATATTCTCTGTGAGAAAAGAAAAAGTGTCCCAAAGGAAACATGAGGAATCTGTGCTTGAAGCATGAAGCATCCTATGCAACGTTGGTGACATGCAGGCCCACAGGTCCTGTTGGGGATCCTTACCCAGAACGTTCATTGCATCCCTGGACTTCTTAGCCCCTAGCTCGTAGGTGGTGACCACCCACTGCACGCCGTTGTCATCTCTGTGCACCACCACCAGCCTGGCTGCCTCATCGGGGGCCCAGCAGGCTTTGGAAGTCAGCCCGATGGGGAGAGCGGTGGAGACAGGAGGCTCGTCTTCCAGTGGACACAGCAAGGAGTGCGAGTGGAACACCTGGGGAACAGCACCGCCGGCCTCAGTGCGATGACGGGGACGCCTCCGACCCCGGAGCACTCTCCAGCGGCTCGCTCAGGGACCCACACCCACAGTGACCTTCCGGGTGTTAGGGAGCGGCTGTGCCACTCGCAGACCCTCCTTTCCAGGTGGCTCGGGCCAGGGAGCAGGTCAATCCCAGCCCACGTCTGGCCACGGAAGATGTCTAGGTGCACGAGTCCCAGTGAGGGCAGGGGTGAGTGACTCCAGTAAATGGCTCTTCTGCTTCTGAGCAGCTGCACAGCACTGTCCTACTTCTGTCTCCAGTGTCTGCCTCCAGGTTCCCTTCCTATTTCCAGGCAGTCTGGTCCCAAACACTTCTTCTCGGGCTCTAGGACTGCTATGTCAAGAGGTCCCCCTCCTGGTGACCACTGCCCCCCGCCAGTCCCCTTCCTGAGCCTCTCTC
>NW_005354974.1:59655-71819 GCF_000412655.1 Myotis brandtii
CTGAAGCCTCCTCCTCCACCGCCCCCCGCTACCTGCCTTCCTGAAACCTCTCTCCTCCACTGCCCTGTCCAGACCTCTCACCTCCCCTGGCTGCCAGGTGCCGGCACTGCCGCCTGACTGCCCTGCCTGCCCTAGCTCTCTTCCTGGCCTTCCTCATCCACCGGCCCAGCATGGCTCAGACCTCTCCAGGGGGCTCCAACTCCGCTCTAATTTTCCAGGTCAGTTCCTGGCACTCAGGCTGGACGTCTCTATGCCCATAAATCACCAGGACATTCCCTGGGTCCCGGGGCTCTGGTGCTGGTGGTGGTGCTCAGTGCCATGGGCTGGCCATGCTGTGCCCGGTCCAGGTAACGATGCTGTCCCCCACTGCCAGCATCTCCTCATGCCTGACCTGACACCCTCTCATCCTCGCTCTCATGGAAGCTCTGTTCTCAAGCTACTGAATGTCTATGACACTCCACCAAGGTGTCCCTAAGGCCCCAGCTCCTTCAGAACTGACTCTGTCCTCTAGCCAAGCCACGAACTCCTTCCAACCTGGGAGCAACACAGCAGCCTGGAAAGAGCAGTGGCTCTGGGGAGAGGCCGGCACCACCACTGCCCAGCTGGTGGCCCTGAGTGGCCGCAGACGTGGTCCTGTTCAAGAAGCCACCCTCCCAGATGCATGTGCAAGACCGGGCACACAACCCACTACCTGTGCACACAAAGCCTGGCCCTTGGGACAAGGGACACAGCCTAGCACTGACCTTGGGGCTCAGGTCTGAGTCCTGGGCCAATGTGAACACCCACTGGCAGTCAGGAGAGCAGAGCAGGCTGGCGGGGTGGTTTGGGAACGCGCTCACCCTGGACAGCAGCTGCAGCCCGGGCACCGTCAGCGTGTAGAGTGTTCCGTCGGCACAGGCTGCCTGCAACACGAAGTGCAGTGACTACCTGTGTCCTCCTGTCCTCGCCCAAGGACCAGGTGGCCACATAACTCCTTCCTCGCTGGGGTGAAATGACACTTATTAAGTCAAAAGTAATGAATTACTCAAACAATATGAGAGCAAACCCTCTCCTCCCTCCACACAGAAGCCCTTGCTATCCTCATGCTCAAATGCTAGCTGCAGCCTGCCCTGCCTTTTCTGTTTCCAAATACTCTTTGGCAATTTCTTCTCATCAGAGGACTTTTTCCAGGACTTTTTACTTCATCCCATTATGATGGAAATTTGGGTTGTTTACAAATTCCATTACCATGAACGATCTTTGTGCGGCAATGCCAATATTTCCCCGAGAGGTCCCTACAACTGGAATTGTTAGGTCCAAAGAGTATCAGATTTAAAACTTCTAACAGGAAAAAGGCAAGCTTTATTAAAAGTGTTCAATCTATATTCTTACTTGCCATGTATAAAAAATATTTATTTTTCACCACACTTATTACAATACCGATTTTTTTATGTGTTTGCTCATCCAGTAGGTCAAAAGCCTTGTTGTGATGCTACTTTCTTGGTTATGAGTTGGGTTTCATTCCTTTACACATTATTGGCCACTTGTACTTTTTTCTATGAGTTGACTATTCATGTCCTCACCTATTTTTCTACTAGATCTCTATGCTTCAAAAAATATGATATTAATGCTTTGTTAAATAAGATACAGTGTTTTCTCCTGATTTTTTATGTCTTAATTTTATAATACTCTATAGTTCAGATGTTTTTAATTTTTTAGGTAAATCTGTGTATTTTTTCAGTTCCAGGTTTTGTCTTGCCTAGCAAGGCCAGGCACATCCCAGATTGATTTTAAAAACCAGTTAGTTATCCCTCGGATAATTTTATAACTGCCTTTTACATTTTTTAAACATATTTTTATTGATTTCAGAGAGGAAGGAATAGGGAGAGAGAGATAGAAACATCAATGATGAGAGAGAATCATTGATAGGCTGCCGCACGCCCCCTTCCCAGGGATCGATCCCACAGCCCAGGCATGTGCCCTTGACCGGAATCAAACCCGGGACCCTTCAGTCCACAAGCCGATGCTCTATCCACTGAGCCAAACCAGCTAGGGCTGACTGCCTTTTAATTTAGTTTTAATTATTCTAAATGTATTGCCACAGATGGAGTGATATGGGAGTAGCTTAGCTTCTCTCTCCTAATGGTCAAGGGCTCCATTTCTTGAATGGCTTGTCCTTCACCTACTGTTTTAAAAAAACATTTTTCACAGACATTTGCACCTGGAACACAATCTGGACTTTCTTTTCCTGAAAAACACTTGTTCTTACTGGCCAAGAAAACACAAACACTTCACAACGCATAGAAAACAGCAACAAACAAGGTCATGAAAAAGTGAGAAGCAACACATTTAAGCTGATAAAACTATTCCACCAAAGGAAAACCAGAAATCAGAGATCTGTAGCCACATGGACAGGAGTTAAATATCACAATACAAGCATATGAAGGGATATCTGGAATCAGAAATTCAACACTCAGAATGGAAACGGATAAAAAAAAAAGATATTAAATAAGAGAAATTACTTCAGGAAGGATACTGATGAAAAAGCTATCTCGCCCTGGCTGTGTGGCCCTGTGCACCAACAGATCGCCAGTTTGATTCCCGGTGAGGGCACATGCCCAGGTTGCACGTTTGGTTCCTGATCGGGTGGCATATGGGAAGCAACCAATAGATGTTTTTCTCTCACATCAATGTTTCTCTCTCTCCCTTCCTCTCTCTCTAAAAAAAAAAAAAAATCAGTAAAAACATTAGGAAAAAAGAAAGAAAAAGTTACTTCACAAATGAAGATAATAGCCCTAGTCAGTTTGGCTCAGTGGATGGAGCGTTGGCTTATGGACGGAAGGGTCCTGGGACCAATTCCAGTCAACGGCTTGTACTTCGGTTGCAGGCTTGGTACCCGGCCCCAGTCGGGGTGCATGCGGGAGGCTACCAATTGATGTGTCTCTCTCACATCGCTGTTTCTTTCTTTCTCTTCCCTTCCCTTCCACTCTCTCTAAAAAATCAATGGAAAAATATCCTCGGGTGAGGATTAAGGGAAAAAGTGGGCATAATAAACCTAAGAGAGAAAACATTCTCTGAACAAATAAGGGCACTAGAAGAGAAGAAAGAAAACAGGTAGGAGCACAAAAGTAGAATGAAAGGCTAAACTGAATCGGAAAGTATCTGAGAAGATAGGCAAGAAGATCAAATAAACATGAATGAAGTTCCTACAGAGCGTTAATCTGTTAACATTTCATTAACAGATTAATAATTAAAATTCATATACAGTGAAACTTCCTAGAAATAAAAAAAAACCCTGAATCTATGTATTGAAAGGGTGACCCAGGATGATCACTGCAGACATGTCACAATGAAACTACTAGACTTTAAATATTTAAAAATATCTTGAAGGCCTTTGGTTTTAAAAATCCAAGTTTCTGACAAGTAAAGTCAGGTACCTGTAGACTTTCAACAGAAACATAAACAGTGAAATAATATTTTCACAAAATTCAAGAGAAGTGTGAGCAGGGATCTGGTGTCCAGCCAGGCTATCCTTCAGCATCAAGACTACAGAAAAGGGGTGCCTCGCCTACTCCCGGGATTTCAAATACTAGGTTTTTTCATAGATCCTTTATGGTCTTGCTACTCAAAAGAACTGGCAGCCCCAATATTCCCAAGAAGCCGGTTAAAAAGTCAGCATCTCAGGCATCCCCTGTTCACTCCAGCTCCGTGGCCACGGCCAGCTGAAAGCAGGTGTCTGGGGTTTATTTATCTTCTATAATTGAAACTTTGTTGCCTTCAGTGGAGCTCAGAGCCGGCGGCAGCAGGCAGGAAGCTTGGCTTCCTCCATCACTGGTGCAACCAAGCCTCCTGCTCGCTCCAGCTCCGTGGCTGCCGGCCACCATCTTGGTTGGGTTAATTTGCATATAGTCGCTCTGATTGGCTTGGTGGGTGTGGCTTACAGCATAGTGAAGGTACGGTCAATTTGCATGTTTGTCTTTTATTAGATTAGATCATTTTTATAGCTTTTAAAACAATTTTTATTTAATTTATTGGGGTAACATTGGTTAATAAAATTATATAGGTTTCAGGGGTAAATTCTATGATACATCACCTGTATATTATATTGTGTGTTCACTACCCAAAGTCAAGTCTCCTTCCATCACCATTTATCCTTCCTTTCTCCTATTCCACCTCCCACCACAACCCGCCCCCACTGGTAATCACCATGCTGTTGTCTGTGTCTATGTCATTTTTTATAGCTTTAAGTTCTCTGCTGAAATTCACTTCCCTGATCATAGCAACCATTGGTGTCTTATTGTCTGTATCTAATAACCACACTATCTGAAGCCCCTATGGCTCTCTCAACATTGTCTGCTGTTTATCCTGCCAGTTCTAGTTGGTACTATGCTTTTATTTTTAATCCCTGCCTGAGGATATGTTTTTATTGGTATTACAGAGACAGAAAGGGAGAGAGAGAGAAACACTGACCAGTTTGCCTCCTGTACTTGAACCAACTGGAGACTAAACTCACAACCAGGTATGTGCCCTGACCAGGAATGGAACCCACCACCTTTGGTGCACGGGACAACACTCCAACCAACTGAGCCACCTGGCCAGGGTTAGTTGGTACTATTCTTATGCCCTAGTTAGCTTTAAGTGTGTGATGGCTGCTATGTCTGAAAAGAGAAATAATGTGAGGCCTGGGATACTGGTATCCTTTTCCAGAAAGGTTTTCATTTACTCTGACCAGGTGATAGGAGTGCTGAGCTGCAGCAGGTGCAAAGACTGTTTACTCTCAGCCCAGCCTTACTGCCAGGTTGCAACACCTGATAATCCACCCAAAGCTCCAACTCTCCGTGGCCCTGCACTCCAACTTTTTTGTGCCCTTGGCTGGGAGACGGCTAGCACCCACAGAGGCTCCTGAGAGCCGGGTCACTCACCAGCAGGAAGGGGCCCTCTGGATGGTCAGAGGCCTCCAATGCAGACGAGTGTGTAGGCAGGCAGAAGGAGGCTGACTCCCGCCCGCTCTCTGCTTCCCACACTTTGATGAGTCCCTGTGCGTCCACGGTGACAACCAGCTGCAGCTGAGGGTAAGTCACCAAATTCACCAGAGCATCAGGCTGTAGAGGGCTCGACCAGATCTCCATGCCCTGGGCAACAACAAAATTAATATAAGAACTTATGTAGAGCAGTTTATTTCATAAACACACATTCTTTTCATTCATCCCTCAACCAGCACACCCTGGGACATGCAGGTGAAAGGACCCCATCCCCATCCTCACAGGACTAATCAACAGCAGGGCAGGGAATACCACGGAGGTGGCTGAGTGTGGGTGTGTAGAGACTTCGGGGGGACTGGGTGGCATCACCAGGTGGACTGGCCGGTATGTCTGCTGCACTTCCGGTGGTGACCTACAGCTCAGCTGAGGAAGGCTGGGCAGGGAGGCGGGATCCAACACTACACACCCGGCTGGGACCTGGCCACGAATGGCTGCACACAGAGCCTCCACACGGAGCATCTCGCCCAGACCTGGGTAGTCAGTTTCACGATAAGCTAATCGGGCTTGTGGATATGAATGGCTTGTGTTGCATATCTGCAGCTGCCCTGGCCAGGACACCCACTTCCCTACAATGAACCCAGCAGTACCACCACAGGCCAGCCCTGGCCCAGGCCCAGGCCCAGGCCCATGCCCACGCCCAGAGGAAAACCAGTGGCCCAAGCTGGGTTGATTCCATGGTCTCTTCCCGGGATTCTGAGAACTGGATTGGAGAGGTCAAGAGCCCAAGTGCCAGAGGGCCCACAGTACATTAAGACAGGGCATCCGAGAACCAACCCACTAGCCACTGTTCCTGAGTCTCCAGAGCTCACACACAAGGTTTCTTTCCAATTTGGTGTTATTCTGACCCTTTTTCTATTATGTTATCTCTGTATCATGGTCTCTATCTCTTTTCCCACACCTGGTATCTCAGTATTCTTCCACTAGTTTCTTTCTTCCCCACAGGCCAACAAATCAACAGCTGATTTCTGTTGCTCAGCTAACATGCCATCAGTGGGACAGAACTGGGCCTGTGGACGGACTGAGGGTGAGCTTCGGAGGACACAGGGTGTTTACCAGTGGTTAGTGGCAGGAAGTGGGCGAAGGAGCAGTTAAACTCCCCTTCCTATTTCAGAATGGGAAGCAGTGGCCAGCGGAACAGGGCAGAAAGACGCTGACCAGTGATGGTCTGGGGACCCTGACTCCACTCGATGTGGCCCAGAAAAGAGGCGTGGGGGCTGGGGCAGTCGGAAGCTGCTAGTGGCACCAGATACTTCAATGCTAGAAAAAGACAACTCAAACCCTAGAATTCTCCAGGGAACAGCAAATAAAACGTGGAGACAAATATTGTGAATACACAGAAAACTAAAAAAAAATGTTAAAGAATAATTACAGACTGCAGGAAAAGCAAAATGTTAGTTTACCTCAAGGCTTGGCTGTGAAAAGCATTGACATAATTGTGGGGGAGCACGGAAGACTTGGTTGGAAAATCTGTAAGGAGGAAATTCTGACCAAGGAGCGTTGGCTGAAGGCACCAACCCCTGTTTATTGGAATTCCCTAGGGGAGTTGGCTGAAGGTGATTGCCCCTAATTGTTCCTCGACCTTTCCCAACAAGTCTGTAAGTATAGACCAGGGGTGGGCAAACTTTTTGACTCGAGGGCCACAATGGGTTCTTAAACTGGACCAGAGGGCCGGAACAAAAGCATGGATGGAGTGTTTGTTCGAACTAATATAAATTCAAAGTAAACATCATTACATAAAAGGGTACGGTCTTTTTTTTTTTTAGTTTTATTCATTTCAAACGGGCCGGATACGGCCCGCGGGCCGTAGTTTGCCCACGGCTGGTATAGACCCTTGGGTGTTTACCGGAATATTTATGCCTAATCTTTAGACGTCCTTGTTTAAAGGACACTGCAGACACATGTGTCCTCCCACGAATGCTTACCCTACTAATTGTATCTAAAAGTTAAACACAAAGGCTGGTGGTGGTGCACAGAGATGACAATAAATACTCAAGGTAATGCATAACGAAGACCTACAAACAAGATTATTCTACCCAGCAAAGCTATTACTTAGAATTGAAGAGCAGATAAAGATCTTCTCAGACAAGAAAAAGCTAAAGGTGTTCATCCCACCAAACTAGTATTAAATGAAATGCTGAAGGGTATTCCTTAAGAAGATGAAGAGGAAGAAGAAGAAAGTAGAGGAAGAGGAGGAGGAGGAAGAGGAGGAGGAGAATGATAAAAACCGTGAACAATAAAAAGACAATAAATACATATCTATCAACAATTGAAGCTAGAAATCAAAGGAACAAGGAATCTAGTGAACAAATAAAATGATGAATAAAATAGAACCAGAGGCATTCTCCCTTCCTCTCTGTAAAAAATCAATAAAATATATTTAAAAAAAAAAGACAATAAATACATATCTATCAACAATTGAAGCTAGAAATCAAAGGAACAAGGAATCTAGTGAACAAATAAAATGATGAATAAAATAGAACCAGAGGCATTAAAACATGGAACAGACTGACGAACTCAGAGGGAAGGGGAAAGGGGGGCAGGAAGAGATTAACCAAAGAACATATATGCATATATGCATTACCTATGGACACAGAAAATAGGGTGGTGAAGGCCTGGGGCAAGGAGGGAACCAGGTGGAAGGGGATAATGGGGGAGGGGGGGCGGAAATATATGTAATGTTCTCAACAATACATATTTTTTTAAAAAGGAAAAAAAAGTATTTTCTAAAAGCATGAGGATAATTTAGAGAAACTTTGGGACAACATGAAACAAAACAACATTCAGATCATAGTGTACCCATAGGGAGAAGAGAGTGAGCAAGAGATAGAGAACCTGTTGAAAGAAATAATGACAAAACACTCCCCTAAGCTGGGGAAGGAAAAAGCCACACATGTTCAGGAAACATGAATGGTACCAATCAAGAGGAATCAAAAGAGACCCACTCCAAGACACATCATAATTAAAATGTCAAACATTAAGGACAAAAAGAGAATCTTAAGGGCCACAAGAGAGAGAGTAAATGCCCTACAAGGGAGCTCCCATAAGGCTATCAGTTGATTTCTCAACAGAAACACCACAGGCCAGAAGGGAATGGCATGAAGTATTCAAAGTAATGAAAAGAAAGAATCTGAAATCAAGACTACTCCATCCAGGAAGGCTATCATACAAAATAGATGGGGAAATAAAGAGAATTTCAGACAAAAAAAAGGCTAAAGGGGTTTATTATCATCAAACCAGCACTACAGGAAATGTTAAAGGCACTACTGTAATAAGAAGAAACATATATAGAGAGAAACATAGGCCTAAAGAATAAAAATGGCAATGAATAAGTACCTATCAATAGTAACCTTAAATGTAAATGGATTAAATGTTCCAATCAAAAGACATAGGGTAGATCAATAGATAAGAAAACATGACTGAAATATGCTATCTACAAAAGACGTACCTCAGAACAAAAGACTCTCACAGGATAAAAGTGAAGGGAGGAAAAAAATATTCCATGCAGATGGAAATGAAAAAAAAAAAAAGCAGGGTAGCAATACTTATATCTGACAAAATAGACTTTAAAGCAATAGCCTTAACAAGAGACCAAAAAAAAGTCCATTACATAATACTAAAGGGATCAATCCATCAAGAAATAATAACCCTAGTAAACATTTATGCACCCAATATAGGATCACCTAAATATATAAAAAAAGCTCTTGGCGAACTTTAAGGGAGAGATCAATAGCAATACAGTCATAGTAGGTGATTTTAACACTCCATTGACAACACTGGATAGATCTTCCAGACAAAAAAACACACACAAGGAAACAGAGACCTTAAACAACACACTACATCAGGTGGATTTAACTGACATTTACAGAACATTCCACCTCAAAGCAGAAGAATATACATTCTTCTCAAGTGCACATGGGTCATTCTCAAAGATAGACCACATGTTAGGACACAAAATAAGTTTCTACAAGTTCAAGAGAGCTGAAATCAGATCAAACATCTTCTTAAACCACAGTGGCATGAAATTAGAAATCAATCACAATATAAAACACTAAAAAAAATTCAAACACACAGAGACTAAATAGTATGTTTTTAAACAATAAAGGGTTACCAATGAAATAAAAAAGAAATAAAAAACTTCCTGGAAATAAATGAATTTGAACACTCAGCAACCCCCAAATCTATGGGACACAGCAAAAGCAATTCTGAGAGGGAAGTTCATAGTATTACAGGCATACCTCAGTAAACAAGAAAAAGCTCTAATAAACGATCTAACATTACAACTAAAAGAATTAGAAACAGAACAACAAGAAAAGCCCAGAGTAAGCAGAAGGAAGGAAAAAATTAGAGCAGAAATAAATGGCAGAGACAAAAAAAATACAAAAATAATCAATATAACCATGAACTGGTTCTTTCAAAAGATAAACAACATTGATAAAGCTTTAGCTGGACTCATCAAGAAACAAAGAGAGAGGACCCAAGTAAATAAAATCAGAAACAAAAGTGGAGAAGCAAGCACTGACACTACAGACATACAAAGGATTGTAAGAAAATACTATGAACAAACTATATGCCAACAAGTTGGACAATGTGGATGAAATGAACAAATTCCTAGAAAAATACAATCTCTCAAAACTGAATCAGGAAAAATCAGAAAACCTGAATAGGCCAATAACAACTGATGAAAGAGAAGCAGTAATCAAAAACTCCCAGCAAACAAAAGCCTGGGTCCGGAATTCTTCACAGAGGAGTTTTACCAAACATTCAAATAAGAACTATCACCTATACTCCTCAAACTATTCCAAAATATCCAAGAAAAAGGAACACTTCCAGGCTCTTTTTATGAAGCCAGCATTACCCTAATCCCAAAACCAGATAAAGACACTACAAAGAAAGAGAATTACAGGCCAATACCCCTGATGAACATAGATGCTAAAATCCTCAACAAAATATTAGCAAATCGGATCCAGTAATATATTAAAAAGATCATACACCATGAACAAGTGGAATTTATTCCAGGGATGCAAGCCTGGTACAATATTCACAAATCAATAAACATGATACAACACACAAACAAATAAAAAGACAAAAATCACATGATCATATCAATAGATGCAGAAAAAGCATTTGACAAAACCCAACACCCATTTTTTGATAAAAACTCTCAGCAAAGTGGGAATAGAGGGCTCATGCCTTAACATTATAAAGGCCATATAGGACTAACCTACAGCCAACATCATAGTCAATGAGCAAAAACTAAAAGCATTCCCCTAAGAACAAGAATAAGACAGGGATGTCCACTTAAAGAATCTGAAATCAAGACTACTCCATCCAGGAAGGCTATCATACAAAATAGATGGGGAAATAAAGAGAATTTCAGACAAAAAAAAAGGCTAAAGGGGTTTATTATCATCAAACCAGCACTACAGGAAATGTTAAAGGCACTACTGTAATAAGAAGAAACATATATAGAGAGAAACATAGGCCTAAAGAATAAAAATGGCAATGAATAAGTACCTATCAATAGTAACCTTAAATGTAAATGGATTAAATGTTCCAATCAAAAGACATAGGGTAGATCAATAGATAAGAAAACATGACTGAAATATGCTATCTACAAAAGACGTACCTCAGAACAAAAGACTCTCACAGGATAAAAGTGAAGGGAGGAAAAAAATATTCCATGCAGATGGAAATGAAAAAAAAAAAAAAGCAGGGTAGCAATACTTATATCTGACAAAATAGACTTTAAAGCAATAGCCTTAACAAGAGACCAAAAAAAAGTCCATTACATAATACTAAAGGGATCAATCCATCAAGAAATAATAACCCTAGTAAACATTTATGCACCCAATATAGGATCACCTAAATATATAAAAAAAGCTCTTGGCGAACTTTAAGGGAGAGATCAATAGCAATACAGTCATAGTAGGTGATTTTAACACTCCATTGACAACACTGGATAGATCTTCCAGACAAAAAAACACACACAAGGAAACAGAGACCTTAAACAACACACTACATCAGGTGGATTTAACTGACATTTACAGAACATTCCACCTCAAAGCAGAAGAATATACATTCTTCTCAAGTGCACATGGGTCATCAAAAACTTATATGGAATCAAAAAAGACCCCAAATAGCTGCAGCAATCTTGAGAAAGAAATCCAATGTTGGAGGGGTCACAATACCAGATTTCAAGTTATACTACAAAGCCACCACAATCAAAACAGCCTGGTACTGGCACAAGAACAGGCATATAGATCAAAACAGAACAGAGAACCCAGCAATCAACCCAAGCAATTATGCTCAATTAATATTTGACATTCTACAAGTTCAAGAGAGCTGAAATCAGATCAAACATCTTCTTAAACCACAGTGGCATGAAATTAGAAATCAATCACAATATAAAACACTAAAAAAAATTCAAACACACAGAGACTAAATAGTATGTTTTTAAACAATAAAGGGTTACCAATGAAATAAAAAAGAAATAAAAAACTTCCTGGAAATAAATGAATTTGAACACTCAGCAACCCCCAAATCTATGGGACACAGCAAAAGCAATTCTGAGAGGGAAGTTCATAGTATTACAGGCATACCTCAGTAAACAAGAAAAAGCTCTAATAAACGATCTAACATTACAACTAAAAGAATTAGAAACAGAACAACAAGAAAAGCCCAGAGTAAGCAGAAGGAAGGAAAAAATTAGAGCAGAAATAAATGGCAGAGACAAAAAAAATACAAAAATAATCAATATAACCATGAACTGGTTCTTTCAAAAGATAAACAACATTGATAAAGCTTTAGCTGGACTCATCAAGAAACAAAGAGAGAGGACCCAAGTAAATAAAATCAGAAACAAAAGTGGAGAAGCAAGCACTGACACTACAGACATACAAAGGATTGTAAGAAAATACTATGAACAAACTATATGCCAACAAGTTGGACAATGTGGATGAAATGAACAAATTCCTAGAAAAATACAATCTCTCAAAACTGAATCAGGAAAAATCAGAAAACCTGAATAGGCCAATAACAACTGATGAAAGAAGAGAAGCAATCAAAAACTCCCAGCAAACAAAAGCCTGGGTCCGGAATTCTTCACAGAGGAGTTTTACCAAACATTCAAATAAGAACTACTAT
>NW_005354974.1:73007-74462 GCF_000412655.1 Myotis brandtii
AATGCAATCCCTATTAAAATACCAATGGCATATTTCACAGAGCTAGAACAAATACTTCAAAAACTTATATGGAATCAAAAAAGACCCCAAATAGCTGCAGCAATCTTGAGAAAGAAATCCAATGTTGGAGGGGTCACAATACCAGATTTCAAGTTATACTACAAAGCCACCACAATCAAAACAGCCTGGTACTGGCACAAGAACAGGCATATAGATCAAAACAGAACAGAGAACCCAGCAATCAACCCAAGCAATTATGCTCAATTAATATTTGACAAAGGAGGCAAGAGCATACAATGGGGTAAAGGTAGTCTCTTCTATAAATGGTGCTGGGAAAACTGGACAGGTACATGCAAAAGAATGAAACTAGACCACCAACTTATACCATACACAAGAATAAACTTAAAATGGACTAAAGACTTAAATATAAATTGGGAAAACATAAAAATCCTAGAAGAAAACAAAGCAACAAAATATCTGAAATCTCATGTAGCAGAATTTTCACAGATACATCTCCTGGGGCAAGAGAAACAAAGGAAAAAATAAACAATGGGACTAGTATTACAGGCATACCTCAGTAAACAAGAAAAAGCTCTAATAAACGATCTAACATTACAACTAAAAGAATTAGAAACAGAACAACAAGAAAAGCCCAGAGTAAGCAGAAGGAAGGGCATCAAACTAAAAAACTTCTGCACAGCTAAAGAAAGCTGTCAAGTTGAAAAGAGAACCCACTGCACGGGAGAACATTTTTGCCAATGATACCTCTGGTAAGAGGTTAATCTCAAAAAAAACACACCCCCAAACATATATATAAAGGACTCATACAACTCAACAAAAGGAAGACTAGAGCAGAAATAAATGGCAGAGACAAAAAAAATACAAAAATAATCAATATAACCATGAACTGGTTCTTTCAAAAGATAAACAACATTGATAAAGCTTTAGCTGGACTCATCAAGAAACAAAGAGAGAGGACCCAAGTAAATAAAATCAGAAACAAAAGTGGAGAAGCAAGCACTGACACTACAGACATACAAAGGATTGTAAGAAAATACTATGAACAAACTATATGCCAACAAGTTGGACAATGTGGATGAAATGAACAAATTCCTAGAAAAATACAATCTCTCAAAACTGAATCAGGAAAAATCAGAAAACCTGAATAGGCCAATAACAACTGATGAAAGAGAAGCAGTAATCAAAAACTCCCAGCAAACAAAAGCCTGGGTCCGGAATTCTTCACAGAGGAGTTTTACCAAACATTCAAATAAGAACTATCACCTATACTCCTCAAACTATTCCAAAATATCCAAGAAAAAGGAACACTTCCAGGCTCTTTTTATGAAGCCAGCATTACCCTAATCCCAAAACCAGATAAAGACACTACAAAGAAAGAGAATTACAGGCCAATACCCCTGATGAACATAGATGCTAAAATCCTCAACAAAATAT
>NW_005354974.1:75365-84713 GCF_000412655.1 Myotis brandtii
AATGCAATCCCTATTAAAATACCAATGGCATATTTCACAGAGCTAGAACAAATACTTCAAAAACTTATATGGAATCAAAAAAGACCCCAAATAGCTGCAGCAATCTTGAGAAAGAAATCCAATGTTGGAGGGGTCACAATACCAGATTTCAAGTTATACTACAAAGCCACCACAATCAAAACAGCCTGGTACTGGCACAAGAACAGGCATATAGATCAAAACAGAACAGAGAACCCAGCAATCAACCCAAGCAATTATGCTCAATTAATATTTGACAAAGGAGGCAAGAGCATACAATGGGGTAAAGGTAGTCTCTTCTATAAATGGTGCTGGGAAAACTGGACAGGTACATGCAAAAGAATGAAACTAGACCACCAACTTATACCATACACAAGAATAAACTTAAAATGGACTAAAGACTTAAATATAAATTGGGAAAACATAAAAATCCTAGAAGAAAACAAAGCAACAAAATATCTGAAATCTCATGTAGCAGAATTTTCACAGATACATCTCCTGGGGCAAGAGAAACAAAGGAAAAAATAAACAATGGGACTGCATCAAACTAAAAAACTTCTGCACAGCTAAAGAAAGCTGTCAAGTTGAAAAGAGAACCCACTGCACGGGAGAACATTTTTGCCAATGATACCTCTGGTAAGAGGTTAATCTCAAAAAAAACACACCCCCAAACATATATATAAAGGACTCATACAACTCAACAAAAGGAAGACCAACAACCCAATTAAAAAGTGGGCAGAGGACCTAAATAAACACTTCTCTAAAGAGGACATACAACAAAAGTCCTGGAGACATATGAATAAGTGCTCAACATCACTAATCATCAGAGATGCAAATTATAGCAGCAATGAGGAACCACCTCATACCTGCCAGAATGGCTACCATCAATAAATCAACAAACAACAAGTGCTGGTGAGGATGTGGAGAAAAAGGAACCCAAGTGCACTGCTGGTGGGAATGCAGACTGGTAGAGCCACAATAGAAAACAGTCTCCCAGCAAACAAAAGCCTGGGTCCGGAATTCTTCACAGAGGAGTTTTACCAAACATTCAAATAAGAACTATCACCTATACTCCTCAAACTATTCCAAAATATCCAAGAAAAAGGAACACTTCCAGGCTCTTTTTATGAAGCCAGCATTACCCTAATCCCAAAATCCCAAATACCATCAGAAAGAATATATTCAAAAGCAAAACAAATGATAACTGTAACTCATTCCAAAACAGCTCTAGCCCTCCTGCCCCCCTTCCCACACCCTCTCTGATTTTCCTTTCCAAGTCCCTCCCGGTTCCTGGAGTCCCTTACAGGACCCGGTCTGGGATCCTGGGCTGATGTCCAGTTAGGACTTTCAGAGACTTGCTCACACATCATGGTCTGGAATCCTGCAGCCATCTGGGATCCTGGGCTGGTGTCCAGTTAGGACTTTCAGAGACTTGCTCACACATCAACAGCCACTAGTGGCCTCAGCTCTGAGTGGGCCATTTCAAAAGCACCACCTGCCATCACCAAAGAAACACACCTCACACCCGTTCTCTCTTACGGTTTCTACTGTAAAGTCTGGGCAGAGCAGTGACCCAAGGCTGGCACAGGGGTACGAGAATGCAACTCCCCCTAGCCAGCTACCCATGCAGACTGAAAAGGAAGGCTCAGGTCACGGGCAGGTCGCTGAGAACCAGGTGCTCTCTTACGGGCCAGAAGAGGAATGACTTGTGGGGAGTTAGGCAGAGCCTCCAAGGGCCCTGCTTGGAGACCGCCCGCCGCTCCGTGCACTATGTTCAAGTGCAAGGAACCTGTCCCTTCCAGCAGAACTGAGCCACAGAGAGATAAGCACCCACCTACCTCACCATGTGGTACCAGGGTGCCGTTGCCTGTCTAAGGATTCTGGAAACGTGAAGTAACCTACAGTTTTCCAGGAAAGGACCCATTATAAGAGGCCGGGCAGAACCCTGAATTTACAGGGAACCACAGACTCAGAGACACCCCCTCTCCCAAGCTGTCTATACGTGTATAAAATTAGGATAATACCGAGTAGTCTGCTCAGCTGCCGTGAGAATCAAATGAGAAAATGGATAGAAAAGCTTTTAAACTAAGCACCAGCAACGTGTGAAATACTAATCGTTTCAAGGTTTTAACACTAAGCTTGCACTGGGGGTGACTAAAAGCTGCAGTTCCCTGGGCTCAACCACCCAGGGGTCAGCATCAGCTTCCACATGGAAGTCACAGCACTGAGCACAGCAGTGCCCCCCTCTCCTCCTAACCTCCCCCCCGCCCCCCCACACACACACTGTGCAAACAGCCCTGTGCAGAGGAAGTTAGAAGCAGGTCATTTGCGATCACTCAGACTCCAGTTTCAAGCATGACCTGTCATGGCGTCTGAGCCTCTTGCCGCTCAGATTTCTCATCTGTACAATGGGGCTCCCACTCCTCACCTCAGAGGTCACCTGTGATGCCTAATGACACCAAAGACACTCAGTACTCCTCCTGGCCCCCTCCAGGCCACTCACCGCATGTAGATTCCAGGCACGCACAGTGCCATCTGAGGACGCAGTGCACACCACAGACTTCTCCCGCCTGTCAAAGCAGTACTCGTTGGGTGAGATGTAGGCCAGCTTAGCTATCCCTCCTGAAAGAGAACAGACTTGCCTCAAATGGACACTCCTCACTCCTGCCTGGAGTGTGAGCACAACCTGGGAAGGGCAGGCGAGACAATCACTCCCCTTTCTGTCACTGCAGCACAACAGCCAGCAGTGGAAAGAAAGGGCTAGGGCTTTAGACTTACAACTTGGGTTTCATGCCCAGGACTGCACACAGCCTACCAGCCCCAAAACGATGAAATAGATGCAATGAGCCCTCCTCACAGGGTTACAGTGCCTGTCAATGACTTAACACCAATGTTGAACCCAGCATGGAACGTACCCGTCAAGTGGCATTTTCCAACTCACTGGCTGAAACACAAAATGCCATGGGGCCGGGCCAGGGAGAGTGAATGGTGGGAAAGCATGCAGCTACCACACTCCCAACACCATACCTTTGTGCCCGGCCAGGGCTTTGCAGACGAAGTCCTTCTCTGGCCGCCCAGATTCCACTCGGAAGTCCAGTTCGGATCGGCAGAGGTAGTACTGTTTCCATGTCTGTGTGCCCCGCGTCACCTGGGAGTCTTTACAGGAGGACCAGCGTCTCAGACACAGCTGCCTGAAAACAGACCACAGTCCCAGGCAGGAAGGAACAGTCATCAGAAGGTACTGTGGCACTAACAGGCCAGGCTTTAATCCCCGCCTTCACCATCTATCAGATTGAACACCTCACTATGCCTGTGTAGACCGCATTTCCTCTACTGTCAAAGGGGGAAATGATGAGGGCGTACCATGTGAGGTGTAGTGCTTTGTGTGTATCCAGTCAATCTGCAGAACAACTCTGTGAAGTAGATTCTGATTGCCATTCTGCACGAGGACAGAGAGGCAGAGAGAAGAAAACACTTACCTAGGGTTATGCAGCCATAACCATTCCAAGGCTCTGCATATTTTGAAGTATCTAACTCTTACTATTGAATTGTCTATCTTTCCCTTCAATTCTGTCAGCCCTTCGTGTATTTTGTTGCTGTTAGTAGGTGCATACATGTTTATAAATTTCATTTTTTATTGATTTCTGAGAGGAAGGGAGAGGGAGAGAGAGATAGAAACATCAATGATGAGAGAGAATCATTGATTGGCTGCCTCCTGCACACCCCACACTGGAGATGGAGCCCACAATCTGGGCATGTGCCCTGACTAGGAATTGAACTGTCACCTCCTGGTTCATGGGTCGATGCTCAACTGCTGAGCCACGCCAGTTGGGCTGTTTATAAATTTTAGATCTTGATGGATTAACCTGTACTTTCTGTCTTAAAGTCTATTTTGTCTGATATTAGCCTGGCCATTCCAGCTCTCTTTTGGTTACTGTTTGCATAGCATATCTGTTTCCATTCTTTTATTTTCAACCTGAGCCTCTGCATTTAAACTGTGTCTATTATAGACAGAATAAAGTATTAATCCCTTTTGCCAATCTCTGCCTTTTTATTGGAGTGTTTAATCCATCAAGACAGTATTTACATGTCATTTGCTTATTTCTATGCATTTTCCTTCTCATACTCTATCACTGTCTTCTTTTATATTCAGTATTTTTCAGTGTCCTATTTTAATTCCCTGTTGTTTCTCACACCATAGTTTTTTGAGTTCATATTGGTTGCTTTGGAGATTACTATTAAAATATTTATCTTTTTTTTACTTTAAACAAAATTACTATTTTTTTTTTTTGTTAATCCTTACCTGAGGATACTTTTCCCATTGATTTTTAGAGAGAGTGGAAGGGAGAGAGGGGGAGAAAGAGAGAGAGGACAAACAGACAGACAAAACACTGATGTGAGAGAGACACATCAATTAGATGCTTCCCGCATGCATCCCAACCAGGACTGGGGATCGAACCTGCAACCCAGGCACATGCCCTTGACCGGGAATCGAACCCACAACCCTTCGGTGCTTGGACCAATGCTTTAATCACTGAGTGACACCGGCCAGGGCAAACAAAATTCACATTTTATTTACGTTGAAAAACTAACTTATGAAAATCTAGTTTTAATAACTACTTAATTTCAATAGAATTCAAAAACTTTGCTCTGGTATAGCTCCATTTCTTGTCCCCTCATTCATGCTGTTATTATCATATAAATTACATCTTCATACATCATGTACCCAAAAGGGATTTATAGCTATTGGTTTATACTGTCTTTTACCTCACATAGGAGAAACAGTTATAAAAAATAAATTTACACTGCCTTTTATATATGCCCATGTAGTCATTTTACAGTGCTCTGTATTTCTTCACGTGAATTCAAGTTCCTGTCTAATGTCCTCAACCTAAAAGACTCCCTTGTATTTCTTGTAGGGCAAGTTTACAAGCAACAAACTCACTGAGCTTTTGTTAATCTGGGAATGTCTTAATATTCTCCTTCATTTTGCTAGTTGCAGAGTTCTGGGTGACAATCTTTTTCTTTCAATTTGTAATCTCACTGCCTCTGGGTTCTATTGTGTTTTTTATGATAAGTCAACTGTTAATCTCATTGGGGGTCCCTTATACATGATGAATTGTTCTCTCTTGATGCTTTCAAGTTTCACTCTGATTTTGGCTTTCAAGTTTGATTATGTGCCTCAACATGAAACTCTTTGAGTTTATTCTACTTGCAGTTCATTGAGCTTTCAGATGTGTAAATTAACATTGTTCATCAAATTTGGGAGGTTTTAAGCCATTACTTCTTTAAATACTTCCTTCCTTCTTCCTTTCTCCTATCATTCTTGAACTCCTATTATGCATTGTGGGCACACTTGATGTTGTCCCACAGGTCTCCTGGGCGGTGTGAGCAGAAGCCAGGGTTGGGGATTCTGGGGTTAGAGCTCGGAAGTCAGACATGCCGGTGTCCTGTGCTGAGTCACTCGCTCATGCTGAAGAGAACATCTTTCTCAGGCAGACCTTTGCTATCCAGGCATTTTTGCCTGGGGTGAAGGCAGTTGCCCAACCCTTTTGGAAAACTCTTTGCCTCACTGTGTGGAGTTTCTGAGGCCCATTAAGAGACTAAGAATAACAATTAGCATCCAGGCATAATCAATTGCCCCAACCAGTTGGAAAACTTCTCATTCCATCTGTGGGCAATAGCATGAGTAAATACAATCAGTCTTCAGGCAGAGGTGGTTCTCTGGAGGCTCTGAGTCTTTGCCTGATCTAATTAGTCAGAAACAGCTTTTGACATTGTTCTGGACTAGAGACAGGGAGGCATAGCATATCCACCTAATGCATAGTCACAAACTCAAATAGGCAGCCAAAATGGGAAGACAAAAAATAACCCCCAAATGAAAGAACAAGAGAATTCTCCAGAAGAAGTGCTAAATGAAATGGAGATAAGAAATGTATCATACATAGAGTTCAGAATAGTGATGGCAAAGATGCTCAACAGCATGAGAAAAGATACGGTAACTATGAAGAATAGCATAACATGAATAAAGAGCACAGTGGAAGGAATACACAGCAGGTTAGAGGAAGCCAAGGATGGGATCAGAGAATTAGAAGACAGGATAGAAAAAAATCACTCAATCAGAGAACCAAAGAGAAAAAACAATTTAAAAAAAGGACAGTTTAAGAGGGCTGAGGAACAACATAAAATGTAATAATATTCACATAATAGATATGCCAGGAAGAGAAGAAAGTGAGCAAGGGATAGAGAATGTGTTTGAAGAAATAACGGCAGAAAACTTCCCTAACCTTGAGAAGGAAAGTCACACAAGTTCAGGAGGCACACAGAGTCCCAACCAAGAAGAACCCAAACAGGCCCACACCCAGACACATCATAATTAAAATGCCAAAAATTTAAGACAAGGAGAGAATCTTGAAGGCAACAAGAGAAAAGCAATTTACCTACAGAGGCGCTCCCATAAGGCTGTCAGCTGGTTTCTGAAACTCTACAGGCCAGAAGGGAATGGCTTGAAGTATTCAAGGTAATGAAAAGCAAGGATCTGAAACCAAGATTACTATATCCAGCAAGGCTATAATTCAAAATAGATAATGAAATTTCCTGAGACAAAAAAAAAAAGCTACAGGAGTTTATCTCCACCAAGACAACATTACAAGAAATGCTAGAGAAATTGCTATAAGAAGAAGAAGAATAGAGAGAGGGAGAGAGAAACATAGGCATAATGAATGAAAATGGCAATAAATAAGTATCTATCAATAATAACCTTAAAAGTAAATGAGTAGCCCTAGCCGGTTTGGCTCAGTGGATAGAGTGTTGGCCTGCGAACCAGAGTCCCGGGTTCGATTCCGGTCAAGGGCACATACTTGGTTACAGGTTCATGCAGGAGGCAACCAATTGATGTGTTTCTCTCACATCAATGTTTCTATCTTCCCCTCTCTCTTCCACTCTCCCTAAAAACTAATGGAAAGATGTCCTCAGGTGAGGATTAACAACAATAAAAAAGTAAATGGAGTAAATGCTTCCATCAAGAGACAGGGGTAGCTGAATGGATACATAAATATGACCCAAATATATGCTGTCTACAGGAGACGCACCTCAGAACAACAGTCTCACATAGGATCAGAGTGAAAGGATGGAAAAAAAGATTTCCATGCAAGTAGAAAAAAAAAAGCTGGCGTAGCAAAACTTATATCTCACAAAATAGACTTCAAAATGAAGGCCATCACAAGAAACAACAAAGGTCACTGCATAATACTAAAGGGATCGATCCAACAAGAGGCTGGGATCTGTTACATTTATACCATGGAATACTAGAACAAACACTCCAAAAATTTATATGGTACCAAAAAAGACCCCAAACAGCTGAAGCAATCTTAAGAAAGAAGAACAAAGTTGGAGGGATCAAAATACCAGATATCAAGTTATACTACAAAGCCACTGTAATCAAAACAGCCTGGTACTGGCACAAGAACGGGCATATATATCAATGGAACAGAACAAAGATCCCAGAAATCGACCCAAGCTATTACACTCAATTAATATTTGACGAAGGAGGCGAGAACATACAATGGAGTTAAGACAGTCCCTTCAATAAATGGTGTTGGGAAAAGTAGATAGATACATGTAAGAAAATGAAACTAGGCCACTAACTTACACCATACACAAGAATAAACTCAACATGGATAAAAGACTTAAATGTAAGACATGAAACCATAAAAATACTAGAAGAAACCATAGGCAGCAAAATCTCAGACATCTCTTTCTCAAAAACACTAAAAATGGAACTCCCATTTGACCCAGTGATCCCACTTCTAGGAATATATCCCAAGAAACTAGAAACACCAATCAGAAAGGATATATGCACCCCTATGTTCATAGCAGCACAATTTACAATAGCTAAGATTTGGAAACAGCCTAAGTGCCCATCAGCAGATGAGTGGATTAGAAAACTGTGGTACATCTACACAATGGAATACTACACTGCTGTAAGAAGGAAGGAACTCCTACCATTTGCAACAGCATGAATGGACCTGGAATACATTATGCTACGCAAAATAAGTCAGTCAGAGAAAGATAAATATCACATGATCTCTCTCACTTGTGGAATATAATGAACAATATAAACTAATGAATAAAAACAGATCCAGAGACAGAGTAGCATCGACCAGACCATCAAACCTCAGAGGGAAGGCAGGAGAGTGTAGGGGGAAGGGGAAGAGATCAACCAAAGGACTTGTATGCATGCATATAAGCATAACCAATGGACACAGACACTAGGGGGGTGAGGGCATGAGCTGGGGGAGGGGTGGCAATGGGGGGATAAGGACACCTATGTAATACCTTAATGAATAAAGAAAAAAAATAAAATTTAAAAAAATCTCAGACATCTCTCATAGCAGTATGTTTACTGATACATCTCCTAAGACAAAGGAAACTAAGGAGAAAATAAACAAATGGGACTGAATCAAAATAAAAAGCTTCTGCACAGCAAAAGAAACCATCAACAATATAAAAAGGGAGCCCTACGTAGAGGAGAACATATTTGGCAATGATATATCTGATAAAGGGTTAATATCCAAAATATATAAGGAACTCATACAATTCAACAAAAGGAAGACAAACAATCCAATTTTAAAACGGGCGAAGAACCTAAACAGACACTTCTCCAAAGAAGACATACAGATGGCCAAGAGACATGTGAAAAAATCCTCAAAATCACTGATCATCAGAGAGATGCAAATTAAAACGACAATGAGGTAGCACCTCATACCTGTCAGAATGGCTGCCATCAACAAAACAAATGACAAGTGCTGGCGGGGATGTGAAAAAAAGGGAACCCTAACACACTGCTGGTAGGAATGCAGACTGGTACAGCCATTATGGAAACAGTATAGAGTTTCCTCAAAAAATTAAAAATGGAAATGCCACTTGATCCAGTGATCCCACTTCTAGGAATATATCCTAAGAAACCAGAAACACCAATCATAAAGAATGTATGCACCCCTATGTTCCTAGCAGTGTAATTTACCATAGCTAAGATCTGGGAGCAGTCCAAGTGCCCATCTGTAGATGAGTAGATAAAAAAGCTGTAGTATATTAATACCATGGAATACTATGCAGCAATAAAAAAGAAGGATCTCTTACCCTTTGAGACACCTTGGAGGGACCTGGAGAGTATTATGCTAAGTGAAATAAGCCAGTCAGAGAAAGACAAGTACCACATGATCTCACTCATACATGGAATATAATGAACAAAATAAACTGATGAAAAAATAGATCCAGAGACATAGAAGCATAGAACAGACTGTGGAATCCCAGAGGGAAGGTAGGGGG
>NW_005354974.1:84797-91947 GCF_000412655.1 Myotis brandtii
AGGGCAGGCTAGAAGGGGTCAGTGGGGGATAAAAAGGGTTATATGTAATACTTTCAACAATAAGGATTGAATATTGGAAAAAATAAAAAGCCGAGTCAACTGTACTTAAATTAGCTGATTTATAGTCTTTGTCTTCTGGGTCCAATGTCTAGGCTTCCTTGGGGACCTTTTCTCTTGTGTGCTTTGTTAATGCATGTTAGCCATACTTTATTTCTTTGCATGACTTGTAACTTTGCTTGAAAACTGAAGATTTTAAATGACATATTGTGGAACTCTATAAATCCAATGCCCCTTCCCCCAGGTGTGTTGTTTATGCTGTTTGTTATTATTGTTTAGTGATGTTTCTTAACTAATTCTGCAAAGTCTGTATTCTTTGTTACATCTGGTCACTTAAGTCCCTGCTCAGTTAAATTACTGCTCACTAATGATTGAACAGAGATTTTCTAAACGTCTAGAACAGGGGTGGGGAATGTCTGGCCCGAGGGTTGTATAGGCCTATGAAGTCATTTGGCGTGGCCCTGCCAAGGCATTGGGGGTGAGTTAAATGTTTGACTAAATATAGCATGCTAATTTTTAAATTGATAATTCTGTATGGCCCAAGGATGATGTTATAAATATCCAAATGGCCCTTAGCAGAAAAAAAGGTTCCCCATCCCTGGTCTAGAACCACTAAGTCTCCCAGTCATTGCCAAAGGCTCTGTGTGTATGTCGGGGCATACATTCAGCACACAGCCGGGCAACTGACTGCTCTGCCTTATCCTTCATTCCTTCAAAGAATCTCAAGGTCAGCCAGAGGTGCGAGCCTAGAACCTTAGTCAGGTCTCTCCTGAGTTAGCGCAAAGTCCTGCTTGTGCACAAGACCTAGATTTCTAGGAATATGCCTGAGCTTTCCAAAACCCCTAAGGATATCACATTCCTAGCTTTTTGTTTTAAGTTTTTTGGTTAGCCTGTTATTTCTAACTGTCATACATCAGCTCTGACAGCCACAAAGGTAACCAACCGTCTATAACTGTTTTTGACAAATACACCAAGGTAAAGGCTTTTCAAGTGGGTGAACTTCAAGTCAGGCAAAGTAAAGAGAGCCTACGAGGTCTTCCAAGAAACACCAGATTGAGGTCAAATAGTGAGGCTCTACTCCATTCTCCCCCTCAGTGAGTGCCAGGCTCCTGGTTTCACTGTGATTGGGAACTACTGATATTCAAGATTAACAGAGTTGGAGGGAGCTGTGGGAATAGGGTAAGTGAAAGCTTGCTGTTCTTACTGAGATTATGCCATTTTTTTTTCTTGAATAAACACTTCCCAGACTATTATAAGTCTCTGGTTAAATTCCAGAGTTATGTAAACGTTGATTTTGACAATTTGGGTGTTTTCGCATTGGTTTTATGGAGAACATTTTCAGAGGTCATTAATCCACCATTTTCCAAGAGTCTGCATTCTTAACTTATACGTGACCATGACGATGAAATATTAGCTCATCCGCACTGCAGAGAATACTGAGTCCCCATCTAGTCTGTGGGCATCTAGTCTGTGAGACGTAGCTCTTGCCCTAGGAGCACTCTCAGCTGGTGGTTAGGAGGAGGATAAGCAAAACTAAAATTGAGGGGAGAGATGCTACTAGAAGTTTCAGAAGGGGTAGCTTATGGTGCCATGGGAGCTGAGCACAAGGGAAATGGACATCTGGCTGAAGAAGGTTAGGGAGGCTTGTGGGACAAAGGCTTCCAGCATTTCCGGTCACCAGAGCTAATGTGGCAGTGCAGGGCTCACATCTCACAGAAAAGAAGAACATGGTCAGGTAGGAAACAGCTGGCTCACAGTCCATGGCCTAAGCAAATACAGCAGAAATAATTTCTTTTTAAAAAAATTTATTTTAGAGAGGGAGAGAGAGATAGAAACATCAATGAGCTGCCTCCTGCATGCCCCCTAATGGGGATCGAGCCTGCAATCTGGGCATGTGCCCTGACCGGGAATCAAACCAGTGATCTCTTGGTTCATGGGTCAATGCTCAAACACTGAGCCACACTAGCTGAGCTAGCAGAGAAAATGTCTATCCATCACAGCCTGTATAGTCATGACCACATAGTACACGCCAGGCTCTGTGTTACGCACTAGGGACCTTCTAACACACTAGGTATTAGAAGGTCTGTGTTGGATAAAGGTTTTCTTGTGCTTACTGAAACTCTGGTCCCTGTACCAGAAGTAACATACTGGCAGATTGTGGGCAAAATTGGACCGCAGATTATATTGTTTGCCCTGCATTGAAATGGCCTATATGAACTAGCTGCTGACACTTAAAAAATCTGGAGATTTCACATAATAATCAGGTAAAAACAGCTCTAGTGATACTGAACTCAAATTCCCACCTGGCAAAATGTGTCTGGAGCCACAGCGAGCTGTAACCTTTGGACAAGAATGAGCTCTCAGCTCCACCATAGTCTTCAACATCGTTTTTATCTCCTGGACTCTGAGGCCAGTGTCAGCTGCCTCATATCACCATTCTTAAATGTTGTTGATTTTCTTTTAATTGAAATAAGAGCTAAGAGAAATTTATTTGTATTCATCTCTCAATCTAAACAGTGTGAAAAGAAAAGCTAGACCAAGAAAATAATGTGTTTAAGAAAAAAGAAAGATGACACATTTCTTTGTGGAAATGAAGTCTATTTCTACATAGCTAAGGCCATTATACATCAAACCATAAGAAGGACCCATGGCCAATATTCAAGAGCAATGAGAAAATAAAATGATTTGACAGTAAACAAGGCTGTAAATAAGGTGAAAGTGTGAATATAAGTAAAGTATGTGATCTGCCTCTGAAATTGTAGCAAGTGAAAAAAAAATACCATGGCTCCAAAACCTTTCACAGGTGGCAATTAATAACAAAACAACCTACTGTACACAACAGAAATTATGTACCTTAAACAAAATCAAATATTTGCAATTTTACTTATAACCAAAAAGCTAACACTTAGTGTGTTGAAGAAATGGCAGAATTTTAAAGGTCCTCAAGTATTTAAGTCATTTGCAGCACTTTCAATGTAAATTATAAAGTACAGATTCAAAACATATGACCAGTTAACCACATTTATTCACTGTGTCCATAGGACATTTTATAGGCACAACACCAGAAATAACACATGCATATGATGCTCCTGCCATGCTGTTGTCCCAGCCCCAGAAACATAAACCCAGGGCTTTTTTTAATAACATAAAACAATAACATCCCAAGAAACAACTTTATGCTTTAAAAAAAAAAAAGGTTAGCACCAAACACTATGAAATAGTAATGAACCAAAATCCCGCCTGTGACTTGGCTAGCAGACAGCTGAACAACCTGAGAAACCTGGAAGCATGACATGGTAACATGTGACATATATGTGGAGGTCAGGGGATGAGCTGCTGATGAGTTTTTTTAGGGTTTTTTTTTGAACTGTTGACCGAAATATATTTAGTTATTTCACTCAAGTGGAAATTCCCACTCCAGCTGATCAGCAAAGATGGAAAAAAAGACTAGGGTTTAGGGTTGGGATCCTACCCATTTTAACAGGTGAACATTGTTCTGCAAGGGCTTACAAATAGTTGCACTAATCCACAAGTCAATTCACTTATTCCCAGTGACACAATGTCTTTGAGAATCACATCTAAGGCATACTGTTGTCTACTTACCTACAGATCAATCAATTTCCAGAACTAAATGTTATATCTACAATTGTTGAGATAAAGACTGGAATCCACTAAAAGTTCTCTTACTTCAAAAGTGACTAAAGAGATTGACATCATTTTTCTAATATTAGCAATAAAAAGTAAATGAAAAGCAACAAAAATAACAATGCTATATGATACTGAAAATGAAATACGGTTAAGACTGGCATTGCAGAATTATAAAATACTTCAATGAAAAGTTATCCTAAAAATAAAAACAATCAAGTAAAGATTCCCTCCATGTTTGGAAGCGCCTTCATGTGTGAACAGCTATTTTCCATCACGAGTAATTAAAAGGAACCACAACTCCCAGCTGACATGCAAGGATATAATCTGTCCTATATTCAGCCAGAGGTAGAAGATCTAACATTTTTATCTTGGGGCAAAAGAAAAGATGTCAGGTTCTAAAGGAGAAATGAATAGGAAAGAAAAATTTAATAATTTAATGATTAAAATATTTATTTTCAACTTTAATTTTTTGCATTTTATTTAAGTTCTAATATCATACATGCTAGATAGCTATGTTGTTATATCAGAGATGAAAATAAAAGTGGTTTAGTTGTGTTCAACCAGTTGTGTTCATTTGCTGTATATTTCCTCCCCTGAGTCTTGTACCCCTGACTTCTATCAACCTCCAACTCAATTAATAAAATCTCTTATATTTCAGGACATTATAAAGAAAAGAGTCTTGTGCCCCAATCAGGGAGCAGTTTCCTGCTGGTAGGGGCTATCACTTATTGAATACTCAACAGAGGCAGAAACATAGTGAGTACTCAAAAAACGTACCCAGTGTAAGTCTTTTTGAGCTGCTGACCGAAATACACTAGTTATGTCCCTCAAACGGAAATTCCTGCCCCAGCTTATCAGCAGAGATGAGAACAGAGACTAGGGTTGGGTTCTTACCCATTTTAACAGGTGAACACTGTATACCCACCTCCCCTTTTCAGACATATGGCTCTTCTTTCATTCACTCACCTCCACAATTCCTTGGTCCCTGAAACCTCATTCCAGACCTATAACAAGAGAAGAGAGAAAAGAATAGCTGTTCAGTCACCATGCAGCAATGGTTCTCAACCTTCTGGCCCTTTAAATACAGTTCCTCATGTTGTGACCCAACCATAAAATTATTTTCGTTGCTACTTCATAACTGTAATGTTGCTACTGTTATGAATAGTAATGTAAATATCTGATATGCAGGATGGTCTTAGGCGACCCCTGTGAAAGGTCGTTCGACCGCCAAAGGGTTCACGACCCACAGGTTGAGAACTGCTGCCATGCAGTTAGCATTTAGCCTGCCAGGCCCTATGGAGGGGATAGCTAATCAGACCCAGTGCCTGCACTCATGAAAACTCCTCCTGAGACATATGGAAATAAAAACTACCACATAAGTGAGAAAGGAGAGAATGACCAACTCAATGCAGCCACGGGGTTCAGAAATGATTATTGACCAAGTCCCACAGGATGGGTCACTGCACTTTAAGAGAATGGCTGAAACGTTCCAGGGAGAGACAGAACCACCTGTGTAAAGATTCAGACGAGTGAGAGACAGTGAGTAACTTGCCTTAATTAGAACATGAGTTCTGGGGAAAGGAGCTGGAGACTGGCTTACACCAATTCTTGGAGTCATAACGGCAAAAACAGTGCGAAGCTACTTGAGAATTGTGAACGGAGGAGTGGTGCGTCAAACCGTGTTTTAGGGAAATCCCTCTGGCTGCTGTGAGAAGGAAGGGTTGGAAACGAGGGCACAGGTTGTAAGGTTGCTGCGATGGAGTAAATTGAGGCACTGGCCCCAGGGATGTCCCAGATGCCAAGATGGTGGAATAGAACAGCTGCCAAGGGGAGGCCTCTATATGGGCCCTGGTCTACAAACTGCCCTCGGCAGAAGCATCTGGAAGAGGCTCAGGTGGCATGTGGAAGGCCCACGCCTGCATCCTGGATTCCGGAGCCTACATGCTTCGGTGGGAACCACTGCGGAGATTTCTGTGGCCCAGTCCCACTGAGGGTCCTATCCCTGGAAGACACGATGGCCATGCTACCTGAGCCCAGGCTCCCATTTCTACAGCCCTCGCTCACCTAAAGCAAAGTTTCTCAGCCCTTAAGAAGTCTTTTGGGCCCTATCCGGTTGCAGGGCGCGCCCTCATCCCCAGGGTGACTTTTCCTCCCCTAGCATGTCACTGGTCCTGTGGTTTGGACCCCCTGATCTTTCATATCTCTGGTCATTCCGTTCAGACCCCTGCCCCTGACCTTTCCTCCCTAGAGATAACATCTAGGCCTCAGTTGTATTTCAGCTCCAGGCCCAGAAAAGCAGCAAAACCAGATAAGCAACACCAGGGCTGACCTCAGGACCAGCTGCATTGCATAATGACCACCTGCCCTGGTGCCCACCAATCCATCAGTGGAGACCCTGACCCTGAAAGGACACACATGAAAAGCTGCTGAGTATCCCACTGAGTGATTCCCCCGGAATCTGCCCTAACACCTCCACGCTTAAAACCTTGAGGAGGACCTGGTGCACGCTCCTTCCAGGGAGCACATCGGAGCCTTTCTTTCCCTTTCGCCTGCCCCCCAGGGGTCACCCTTACCTTCCTCACTTCTAAGCTTCAAGGGCCCGTCCTTTGCCTCTGCCTACTGATTACTTACTCTGGCTCTGTGATTTTCTAAATAAATGTTCTCTTATAGTTTGAGTCTTGGCTGTGAACTCTTTCCTAGCCAGAACTCAAGCACCGAGGTTGCCAAGTCCAGGTCCAGTCTCACGCCACCAGTCTAACACACGGTGCCATTCTCACCACCACCACCAAGAGTCTGTGATGCAAAAGACAAAACCCCTGTTCTTAGGAATGAGTAGCGGGGGAAGCAGTCACCAAATGCACCCTACAAACAGCGCTTAGAGTTGTGCCGAGTCCCAGGAAGAGGGGATGAGGGCAGGAGTCAACAGGGATGAGGCCCAGGCGAGACTAGCGCACTCAACGGGAACTCGGCACGGCCAGGGCGGAGTGCGGGCTCCGGGGCTGCGGAGAAACAGGACGAGGTCGCCCCCTAGAGGAGGGGCTAGGGGCGTGGCTTTCCAGGCAGAGCCAGCGAGGCAAATTCCAGAAAGAAAACCGCTCCCTACACTAATCTCTGGAGTGAATCCAGATGGAAGCGCGCGAGCGTTCTGTAGGCAGGGATGGGACCTTTCGGGGCGACCCTTCCAGCGGCCGGGGCAGCAGCCACCTTGCGGGCCGAGAGTGCCCTCTGCCGGTCACAGCTTCAAGCCGCCGAAAGCCCCAACCCGGACGGGGAAACGGGCCAGAGAAGGGCCGGCATCGGGCACTCAGTGTCCATGTCCCCAGCCCGGGCGCGCTACCTTGTCCACCTGGGCGGCTCGGAGCAGGTCTCGGGCCTCCAGGAAGGAGAAGACGTGCAGCAGCTCGTGTACGCCCAGCGATGGCCCCATCGCTTCCGCAGTCCCAGG
>NW_005354974.1:92225-102816 GCF_000412655.1 Myotis brandtii
CAGAGCCCGCTGCTAGCGCGCATGCGCCTCATTAAGCCAATCCCGGGCCCGTCCGCCGCTCCTCGGCCCCTCCTCCCGCGGTGCGGTGGCCCCACCTACTCCGCCTCTCCCTGGCCTTGGGTTTGCCCCCTGACTTCCCCCATGGATCTTGCCTTTGCCCTGACACTCCCCAGACCCTCGCCCATCCCCTCCCGCTGACATTCAGTCGCATCACTGGACCTTACAGTGTTCCCGAACCGGCACTTCTGGACCCCGCGCTGTGGTGCTGGCCCTGCCCCTTGGTCTGATCCCTTACCAATATACATGTGTTCAGGCCTCCACCTCCACCTCACCCCTGCCCTCTACCTAACCTTTGACTTGGACCTCTCACCAGGTTCATACTGGCCTTCACCCTGACCCTGGTCCTGCCATGTGCCCTTATCCTGACCCTCTTCCTCAACCTTGCCCTGCTCGTCACCTAGTCCTTATTGGCACCTGTCACCCACCCTTAGCCCTCCTTCCTTCACCTAACCCTGATCCTGACACCCTCACCATGAACATCATCCCGGCCCTGACCCTCACTTTCACAGTGACCCTCAGCCTCCCTCTTACGTTGGCGCTGGCACGTGCCCAGACCCTCGCCCTAACTGAACCTCGTGCCTTCCTTACCACGGTCCCTAACCTGGTCTCACCCTTGCCTTGGGCCCTGACCCTGAACCTCACCCTGGACTTGGTCCTGGCCCTGGCCACGTGCAGATCAGTTAGTGTAAGGGTAAGGGTCGTGATCAAGTTCAAGTCAGGGCAGGTCAGAGTCACAGTCAGGATGAATGTAAGATGAGGGACAAAGTAATAAGGGTCAGAATCAGAGTGAGGGTGAGTGTCTAGTTCAGGATAGAATTCTATATTAGGTTAAGGATCTGGATGAGAAAGAAGTCAGTGTCAGAATCGGGTTCATGGTCAAAATCAGTGTAAGGGAAATTTTAGGGCCAGGGTTATGTTCAAGATCAATGTGAGAATCATGATCAAGGTCAGGACCAGGGTCAGGTTGAGTGTCCATTAAAGGATCAGTGAGAGGATGAAGGTCAGGGGCTACTGTCAGGGTGAGGTAAGATTGAGAGTTGCACTCGGGTTGACAGCGAATGTCCAATTCTGTGTAGGATTCGGATCAAGGTCAGGGTGAGGCTGATATTCAGGGTTAGGGTCAGTGTCAGGTTATGGGTCCAGATCAAGGTTAGGATAGTCAGTTCAGGGTGAGCATGATGTTCATTGTCAAGGTCAATTAAGTCAATGTGGGGTTTGTTTTCTTTTGCTGCTGGAGTGAAGACCTCCCACCTTCACTTCTCTCTCTTGCATATACACCCACCTGGGTAATCTAAGACACTCTTCCCTTGTCAAGGTCTGTACACTTGATCATACCTGCAAAGCCCTATTGCTATGTAAGGCAACATTTTCATAGGTTAGAACATGGGCATCTTTGAGGACTAAGCATTCTTCAACCTACCAGTTATTGTCAGGTTTAAGGTCAAGGATGGGTCAAGATGTGGGCATTGACCACACTGAGGATGATGGTCACTGTAATGATGGTCAAGTTTGATTCCAGGTCAGGTTCACAGCCAAGTGTGAGTCCAGGTTCTGCTCAAAGGTCAGTGTTAGGATGAGGATCAAGGTCAGGGTGAAATTGAGGTTTGGGTTAATGTCAATGCCAGGATCAGGGTCCTGGTAAGGTTTGACATGCAGACTAGTTTCAGGTTCAAAGTCAGGCTCTATGGTTAGGGTGGAGGACTATGATAGTCCTTGTTAGAGAATTCAATCGAGGGGCAGGGATAGAGTGAAGTTGAGAGTCATAATCAGATTAAGGGTACCAAGAGTCTCATTCGTGATAGTGTTGGGTCATGACCAGTGTAACAAATAGTCATTGTCAAGGGTAAGTCAAGGTCAGGATAAGTATGACAGCCATGTTAAGCATCAGGATCAGGGTCATGATGAGCATCAAAGTATGAATGCCAATCAGAGAGGGTCAATGTTATTGTGAGTGTGATGGGGGAGTTCATGAAAAAGGTTAAGTTCTATGTCAAGTGGGGTCAGTTATGGTGAGGGTCATGGTCAATGCCAAGATCAAGGTCAGGTTTAGGTGGGTAAGGGTCTGACAAAGAATTGGGTGAGGATGAGTGTATATGTCAGTCAGGGTGATGAATAAGGGTCAGGTTTAATGTAAGGCTTAAGGACAGAGTGATGGTCATGAAAATTGAGCTAGACATTCTGACACAGATGTGGCTGGAGAAACAGGCAGAGGCCCAATCCTGAAAACATCTTTAAAGATGGTAACTTTCCCCTCCAGAAAGCAACAACTGGAGTTTGTGTTTTTTGGGGGGTTTTTTTGGAGTTTGTGTTTTATGTTCCCTCTAAAAGCAGTGACTGGCAATGTTAGTCACCTCTGTCTTCAGTGCTTACAGAAGTTTATTCACATGGGGCACAGAATGAATATTTTAAGAATAAAAGAGTACTAAGAATAAATTTCTTTAATCTGCCTGTTTTTATCTATCCTTGAACCAACACCACTGTCTCAATTATTACAGCCCTATGCCAAGTCTTGGTATCTAATAGGTAAACCCTTTCATCATCATTCTTCTCATTTCTGCTTCCTCCTTTCAACCCTTATATTTCCATATATATTTTACAACTGTCTTATCAAATTATTAAATAAGAAAAACAAGAGCCGGATAGAACTGTATTGTGATTTATTGAATTAACAAGTGAGTTTCAGGAATGCCTGTCTCCTTCTCTAAGGAAGAAGATGGCACAACTGGTTCTGGCTCACCCTTCTCCAAAGGCGGAGATGTCTGTAAACCAGATTAAGGTGTTTGGTTCACAACCTGAGCCATACTTGGGCCTGGACTTGGGCCACGTCACCTCCAAAGGGAAGCTCCGTCATATAAAGCCCCTAGGGAGCCCCCAAGATTAGAGTAGCCATGAATGGGGTCACTTTCCCAGCGACCACAGAGAAGCAAGGACCAGGAGAGGATGCCACCTCGGCCACTTCCCTTGATAGGAATGGAAGAAAGGCAGACACCAGGCAGAACTACTTGGGCTTTTTAATAATAAATCTCAAAAACTGAAGTAGTGTTTAACATCCTTGAGAACAAAAGTAAACCCACCTCCCTTCCCACTCGGGTTTCTGAATTGAGGACATCCTACTCTGTGCTCACAGAAGGCTCTTCCAGGATGTGTCCTGGCCAGAAAGGCAGTGCCTGGAGCAGCAGCACCACGGCCAGCGCGGAGGTGGGCGCACTGCCCCTTTCTGATGGTAAGTCAGCAGCACTCAGCCTCCGGCCTCCTCCTCTGCTGGGGCTGGACATCCTCACTGCCTGGCTGGGACAGGACCAGGTACGGAGTGAGCCCAGTGTGGTCGTAGTGTGGCCATGGGTTGAGTCAGGCTGGAGCAGAGGAACAGGAGGCCCTGGAACACAGGCCGGTGGGGCCTGGTCCAGCAGCTCAACTCTCCGGGATGAAGGGCCGAATCAGTTCTGGGTTCAACAGCAGCTCCTCGAGGGGCTGGTCCACATGGAAGTCATGGACGTTGGAAGGTCCTGGGTGGGCCTTGGGGGCCAGTCCCCCTGGGCGCTGGGGAATTGGCAGCTCCGAAGGGTGGGCAGGCAGGGGGGCTGTGAAGAAGTACTGGTGCAGGAGGGCCTGGGGGTGACAAGAAGGAACAGCATATAGAAACCAACCCCTTCCCTGTCCCAGCCTCAGCTCACTTCCCTGAGCCGGGGAGACAAGTACTGCCCTGCAGGGCTCCTTCCTTCCCCTGCTCGTCTGACTCGCTTCTGAGTGCTGACTGAGCAGGGCTCCAGAGGCCAGGGGTGCAGCAGCGCACAGACCTCCACGTGCCGGGAGCGGGGGACAATAAACAACACAGAGAAGTAAGGTAGTCAGTGTGTCAAATGACTAGTGCTGAAGCGGTGCAGGCTGCAGTGCTGAGAGGAGGCCCCTGGGAGGTGGCACTTGAACACAGACAAGAGAGATGAGTACGTGAGGCCCAGGGACAGAAGTGCACAGACCCTAGGACATGGGGGAGCCCTGGGGCCAGAGAGGGGTGACTGAGAGGGACAGGAACAGGCAGTCAGAGGTGACAGCCCCAAGCCTGTGACTCCTGTGGGCCACTAGGACCTGGGCTGTCCTCTGAGGGAGCTACAACAGGAGGGCCCTGCAGAGGGTGCTGGCCTGTCTGGACAAGGTCATGACCTCTGCCAGGTGGGAGCAGACACTGAATGGGCAGGAGGAGACTCTGGGAACAACGGGGCGGGGTTTAGATGGAGCAGGAAGTGCTAAGTTGGTCTCAGGATGCTCTGAAGGCACGGTGGACATGGCGCTCACCAGGCGCATGCATGAACACACACTACTAGTGCCAAGGGGGGGAGTGGTACAAGCCACAGAGACCCTGATGCCATAGGCCCATGGTCCCCCTTCCTTCCCTGCCTCCCTGCCACAACCCGTCCTGCTGGGTCCTTCTCTCCGGGCCTCTGCTCATCATCTCTCATGAGGGAACACCTCCCGTGCCTTAACCTATCCTCCAGGAAGCCTGACGCCCACTGCCTGGGCGCCCTGCCTCACCACAAGGTAGAGACCCCACAGGGATGGGGCCATGACCACTTGTTCGCTCTGGACCAGGCCCAGGACAGTGCCTGGAATATGCCAATGCTGAGTAAATACCTGCTGAAGGAATGAAGGCATGACGAAGCGAGTCACCAGTAACCGGAGGGGCTGTCTTCTGTAAGGTGGGCACGCCCTTCCAATGGGCCACCCTTCCTGCCCGCGGCCCCTCCGGGGTCTGCTCAAGAGAGGCACGGCGGCTCCGAGCCCCCATCACACCTTCTCAGGGACCTTGACCTCCTGAGTCCCATGAGCGTGAGTGAGGAGGATCAGGGCCACGGGGTCACCCTACCTGAGAGGCTGCAATGCGCTGGCGCGGAGGGTAGAGGAGGAACTGCCCCAGCAGGTCCAAGGCCTGGGGAGAGGCGTCTGGCAGCACCTCTCCTAGGGGCACAGGCGCCTGCTCCTCGAAGGAGATCTTGTTGTAGTCGGGCAGCTCCGTGATCTCCTGAGGGGAACGGGGCGCCTCAGGGCCAGCACTGCCCGCCTGCTCCCTCTGTCAGTCCTCGCTTCCTGTCGCCCACCTGCCCAGGCTACTGGCTGCGGCCCCAGCCATGTGTCCCACCCTCACCCCATCGCCCATGTCTTCACTCACTCACTCAGTCCCTCATGCCTCCACCCTTTCCAGAACCTGCTCCACCCCCAGCTTGGAGAGACTGCAGGTGCTAGGGGCAGGCAGGATAGGACAGCGGACAGCAGGGAGGGGGGAGCCCCCAAGCTGGGCCAGGACAGTGGTCTGGAATTTCAGGGAGGCATGGGGCCAAAAGAGAGAAAGTACAGAGAGGGGAGTCACCAGCTACCAGGGGGAATGAAGGGCACCTCCTCCCTCCCTTCCCCACCGAGGGCCCCTGCTAACCGGCCAGATTTGAGGGCTAGGGGTGCCCAAGATGCGAAGTACACAGCAAAGCTGTTCGATGTCGTTCTCCCCTGGGAAAAGCGGGGACCCGTTCAACAGCTCCCCCAGTATGCAGCCCACGGCCCTGCAGATACAGAAGCCAAACAGCTCACAGACTCACACCACGGGCACCGGTCTCCCCATACCAGCTCCATCGTCTCACACCATGAACACAGGTCTACGCATACCAGCTCCATCACTCCCCACCGCGGACACACGTCTGCTCACACCTGCACCCACCTCTCGGCGCATGCGCAAGTAGCCTAGAGGGCTCACAGCCAAGACCGAGCCCCCAAACAATCAAAGACCTCCAGCCTACAACACAGAGCATAGCCCCCTCTCCAAGCATCTCTCAACCTCAAATCTACAACACACAATAACCACTCAACAGTTTTGCAACTTCTCAGAGCTCCCCACCCTGGGACACACAGCCACCTCCTCACATTCTGCGGCAGGCCTCCAAACAGCCACCAAATCTCAAACTCTTAGGCATGTATACGCCACTCTGTCTCAAGGGAAGGCTCAGAGCCTTACTACCCAAGGACCCAGGCCTCGGGATCGCTCAGGGCCATTGCATCCTGAGCTCTCGTCCCCTGCACAGTAGCTAGACGCACCACACCCCAGGAAACTTCCCACTGGGACAACCACTCCCATCCCACCCAACCCCCATCCAGCTCCAAAAGTCCTGGAGAGGAACATTGGTCCCAAACTCCTCAGAGATACCCTAACTGGGGAAGAGAGCCCAAGGCAACCCAGAGCTCACAGCCCGAAAATACCCCTAAGTGGCTGAGCGATCCCAATGCCCAGGAGGAAAGGGTGACTCCTGGACCCACATTCCCCCCTTGCCCAGCCCACAGTCTCACCACAGGTCGACCCCCTGGTCATACTGGCGGGCACCGTACAGGAGCTCGGGGGCTCGGTACCACCTGCAAGAGAAGGGTGGGTGGTCACAGCCAAGTCACTAGTCTGACCGGAGGCTGCCCCAGAAGGTCACCCTGGCCCCCATACCCGCCTCATGAGCGATGTCTGGAGAGGCCCAGAAGCCTCTTTTCCCAGGGGGAGGCATGGGACCTGTCCATTGCTAGGTCCTGCCTGGGAACCGGCCCTCCCTACCTGGTGGCCACCTGGTGCGTATAGAGGCGGCTGCCGTCTGGGGAAAAGACCCGGGCCAGGCCGAAGTCCGCTATCTTGAGCTGGCCCGAGGCGCTGATGAGCAGGTTGGCTGGTTTCAGGTCCTGAGAGCACCAAAGGAGGCATCAGTTCTTCCAGTGCCCCAAGAGGACCTTGGGGGCTGGCAGGCTGAGCACCTGGGTCACCCCAAGTCCCCCCACCCCTCCCCCTCCTGCAAGACCACACCCCAGAGGGCTTACCCACAGGCCCCGCCCCCTCAGTCCCCCTCTCTGGTCTTGTCTTCTTCAAGGGCTGGTCCACCCCCAATCCAACTGGCCCTCAGGCCCCACCTCAGCCCCTGCTGGGACTGACCCGATGCACGATGTTGTTGGCGTGGCAGAAGGAGACACCTTTAAGGAGCATCTGCAGGTAGCTCTTGACCTGTGCCTGGGCCAGCGGCCTCTGGGTGTGGCGCACCACCTCCGCCAGGTCTGACAGCATGAACTCGAAGGCCAGCACAAAGCCTGCCCCGTGTGGGAATACGGCCTTTAGCTGCACCACCTGCAGGCCGGGCATCCGGTCAGTACCCAGACGCACAGGGCTCAGACTCTCTCTGGAACCCCAGCCCCTGCCACAGCAGAGGTCAGGGCAGACAGAGGAGGTGACATAAGATCTGGATGGGGACCAAGGAGCTGGGTGCCCTCTTGTTGTTCCTGTCTCCTGAGAGAAAACAGGCCCCCACTTTAACACTCCACTCACACTCAGGGAAAAGGAGGTCTAAGGCCACTTAGGGCAATGTCTGGTTCCCCCACCCAGCCCACAAACTGGAAAATCAACACACACACACACACACACACACACACACACACACGAATTCAAGTCTCCTCTGGTTTCCTCTAGGGCAGGGGTCCTCAAACTACGGCCCGCGGGCCACATGCAAATACAAATATTGTATTTGTTCCCGTTTTGTTTTTTTAGTTCAAAATAAGATATGTGCAGTGTGCATAGGAATTTGTTCATAGTTTTTTTTTAAACTATAGTCCGGCCCTCCAACGGTCTGAGGGACAGTGAACTGGCCTCCTGTTTAAAAAGTTTGAGGACCCCTGCTCTAGGGCCATTAAATCCCAGCACCAAGAAAAGGCAGCCACTACTCCCCAGAACTGTGACAGCTGGAGACACGTCATATGTACTGAGGGCCCACAGGTCACAGGTGTTGGGCTGCACAGGAAGGAGCAAGAAAAGGGGACCTTAAGGAGATCACAGCACTGGGGAACAGACTACTGACAAATGGTTCTAATGAGGACAAAAGAGAAAGAATGGGGTGGGGTTGATTATACAGGGAGCTGGACAGGAGCTCTGGGCAGGAGACAGCAAGCACAAAACCCTGAGGCAAGAACAGAGAGGAGGCTGGAGGGAGGGACATGTACATGTGGGAAGGCTCTCTGCTCTCTTCTGCCCCAAAGGCTAGATCAGTGATGGCGAACCTATGACACGTGTGTCAGAGGTGACACGCGAACTCATTTTTTTTGGTTGATTTTTCTTTGTTAAATGGCATATAAATATCAAAAATATAAGTCTTTGTTTTACTATGGTTGCAAATATCAAAAAATTTCTATATGTGACACGGCACCAGAGTTAAGTTAGGGTTTTTCAAAATGCTGACATGCCGAGCTCAAAAGGTTCGCCATCACGGGCCTAGATGGTGCTTGTCATTTAAGAAACTGTGTTGAATGAATGGAAAGAGAGGCTGGAGGGGGGTGGGAGCAGATGGTGACAATGCTTTCACTGTGAAGACAAGCCACTGGGAAAGGACAACTCCACCTACATGTTTTTGACTGTGGGGCAGGGCAGCAGTGGGAAGGCTGCTGTAGCTGTTCTGGTGAAAGGCGACAGTGGCCTGGGCCAGCGTGAAATCTACAGTGTTTTAAAGATAGAACCTCAGGCCTGCTGATCACAGGATGCAGGGCCTCGTCACCAGCCTCCTGGTGGCCACACAGGGGCTGTCAGCAAGCCCTTTTACTCCCTCAAAAAACGAGAATGGCCTTACTGCTATTTTTCTGATTTTGAGGTGAGGACATAGTCATTTTACAGAGTGAAACACACACATACATTTAGATAATACACAAAATTACTTAAAAAATTTTTTTAAATATGTTTTTATTGATTTCAAAGAGGAAGAGAGAGAGAGAAACATCAACGATGAGAGAGAATCATTGATCAGGTGCCTCCTGCATGCCCTATACAGGGGATCAAGCCCACAACCCGGGCATGTGCCCTTGACCGGAATCGAACCTGGGACCTTTCAGTCTGCAGGCTGATGCTCTATCCACTGAGCCGAACCAGCTAAGGCCAAAATTACTTTTTAAAAACAAAAAAAGGAAAATCCTACCTACTAAAATCAACCTTAGAGTATATTCCCCCAGATTTTACAATAGGTACGGCACACAGACACATTCACATAAACACATATACAATGTTTTCATACACAACCGGGATGACAAACAGTGTCAGAGCACGCCCTGTCACCCAATACATCATGAAGAGCTTCAGAGATTAAGGAACAAATCAGGGTCTCGCTTATCCAAGGTCGACCCATCCCTGTCACTCCCCGGGGAGTTGAGCACATTCTGCACTCCTGACATGGACAAGAGAGAGAGCCAAAGAGCATGAGGCTGGGCTATGAGGTGCCCCTCTGTATGTGCCACAGACCCTCCCAGTCCTGTCACGGCACCAACCACACCAGCTGGGCCCTGCGGCTTCTGTCCATCTCCCTTACCACACTCAACTTCTCAAGAGCCTGGTGAGGGCCAGTTTCTCCCGTGTTGCCAGTGCCCAGCACCGGGCGGGGCCTACAAAAGGCCCCAAAGTTAAAACATCCAGACTCCTCAATCAGACCCGGTCCCAAGCCTCCACAGACAAGCCGAGCCCCCATATGCTGGTGGCTGGCCCTGCTCCCCTGGTCTGAGAGAGGTAGATCCCGAAACCTCCCTTGCAGAGTAGCCGAGAAAACTCAGACGGACAATGGAGGTCAAGCAGTTAACCCAGCCTGCAGAACACAGCAGGAGCTCAATAGGTGGCAGTGATCATTACCACTAGAAACCACTGAAGAGTTCTGAGAAATAAGGCATACGTTCGTGAATGGATGGATGAGTACAGAAAGAAGTGGATGAACAAGAAAGTGAATGAGTGAGGAATGAAGTAGTTTGGTAAATGAGAGTGAATACGTGGGCAAGAACGGAAGTGAGGGTGGGGAAGCACATGAGCCAGTAGAGTGGGTGCAGGTCCCCCGAGTGGGAGTGAGCAGAGGGCGGGAGAAGGTGCCCGGCCCCCAGCCTCACTCACATACTGATTGTCCTCGATCTCCTGCAGGGCCTTGATCTCCCGCAGGGCCTGGTTGGGGATGCCATCCTCCAGCCGCCGCAGGGCCACCTTCTTGAGGGCAACGATCTCTCCAGTCTGTGCAGGACAGAAGGCAGACACTGCCACCCCATGGCCCCTGGGAAAGGCTGGCGAGGGGGTGGGAAACGCGCCCTCTGGGTGGGACGCGGAGGCCCCAGGCCCTCGAGAGGATGGAGGGTGCCCCCATCCCGTCTGGAGGGAAGTCACACAGTTCAGAAGCATCCTCAGCACGCTCCTGGGGACACGTGTGGGATGCGGCGGGCCGCAATCTGGACGCCTCCATCCCCACCCCTTAAAGGTAAAGTGATGAGCACACGCGGCGAAGAGGAGAGAGACGGGGAGGCCGGCGCAATGGCCCACGCCTGGGTTCGGAAAACAGGTGCACCTCACAGAGAAAGGAACGGGACCCAAGGAGGAAGGCCCGGGAGGCCCCCGGGGCCCAGCTCACCTCTACGTGCTTGGCCTTGAAGACGATGCCGTGTGCGCCCTCCCCGATGCGCCCCAGAATGCAGTACTGGTCCATCGCCCGCCCTTCGGTGCCGGGACCGGGCTGCCTAG
>NW_005354974.1:103107-105715 GCF_000412655.1 Myotis brandtii
GACCGACAGGGCGGGGCCGCGAGGGTTAGGAGACTCCCAGCAATGAAAGTGAAGGGAGAGGGCCAGGGCTGAGTGGTAGAGGGACCCTCAGTGAGGCCTCCCTTCTGGAAGGTCAAATGGCAACATACAGAGATAACTTTTTAAAAGTGCAAACTACAAAAAGAGAAAAAAAGTACAAACTCTGACTCAGAAAACCTATGAATAAGGGCTTCTCATGAGGAAACATTTAGAGGAATTTGCAACTTGAATGAATTTAAGAAATGCATATCATCAAAGGAGGTTGACCAAAAAAACACACAACAGAAGTAGCTCTTAAATTTCTGGAAAGATGCTCAATCTCACACACAAGATAAATGCAAAATAATGTATAACTTTTCACCTATCGGATGGCCAAAGATTGCAGATCTAACAGCCTGCCACGCTATGGGAAAACAGGAGCTTTCCTACATTGCTGGTGGGAGTGTAATCCCCTTAGCCTCAGCAAGCCCACTTCTAGAAATTCACCCAATGGATATATAGCACATATGTGAAATGACATGTGCAAGATTATTAAGTGAAGCATTGCCTGAATAGCAAAATATTGGAAACATTACAAATGTCCATCAATAGGAGACTGACTAAATTGTGATACACCTAGCAAATGAAATATTAAGCAGCTTTAAAAATGAATGAGGAAACTTAAGGTACAGTAATTGGAAGATTTCTAAACTATATTAAGTTAAAAGGGCAAGATGCAAAACATAGCATGTCACTAGCTGTGTCCAAGAAAATGAGAAAAGAATATAAATAAAAGCATATGTAGCCCTAGCTGGTTTAGCTCAGTGGATAGAGCATTGGCCTAGGGATTGTAGGGTCCCTGGTTCGATTCTGGAAAGGGCATATGTCTGGGGTTGCAGGCTCGGTCCCTAGTGGGGGGCATACAGGAGGCAGCCAATCAATGATTCTCTCTCATCATTAATGTTTCTATCTCTCTCTCGCTTCCTCTCTGAAATCAATAAAAATATATAAAAATAAAAAATAAATTAAAAAAGCATATATAAAAAAATAAATGTGTATTCATACATTCCAAGATTTGTAAAGATACCAAGTTTTCATGATTGTAGTTACCTGGTAGGACTAGAAGCATTGGGGACAGGGTGGGAGGCAGACTTTTCACTGGGCCTCTTTGTATTCTTTGAGTTTTGAGCCATATAATTTACTAAGTCTTCAGAAATTCCACTCTTTTAATAATTTCAGAAGAAGGTCTTGATGTCCACAGAAGGATATTCACCTCGTTTGATGGTAGTAGAGGCCAGATAAGAACCCAAATCTATTTTTGGCCAACTCTGGAAATCAGATTATCTTCCATCTTCAGGATTAGTTGTTGTACATTTGCTTTTTGGTTTAGTGTATTTCCCAATCTAATTGTGCAATGTCTGTTTTCTTTCTTATGTGTGGTCTCTGAAAATCTCTGCTCAGTTAGCTTAGGTGTCAGCTAACAACTGGGGAGAGGTTTTCAGTGGGCAGGCTCCTTTCTTCAGCCAGCACAGCCAGTGTCCAGGGGTTCTTTCTGACAGAGGTGGTCTGTGTGAACGTGAAGGAATGTGAGTGAATAGCAAACCTCATGCCCTGATGCGAATTTGAATCCCCAGACAGAAGTCATGGCAGAGGAGTCAACACAGAAATACTTCAGCATTAGGGCTCTGCCTTCCCGCACTCAGCCTCTAGCTACCTGTAGTCAGAAATTTCTTTGCTTATCTGTTCCTCTCTGGCTCCACTGATGTGATTGGTTCCCAGTGCCGTGATCAGTTCAGGAGCCCAAGACTCATCCAATACCTTCTTGTCCTTCAGCAGTAATGTCAATAGACTGCTCATCTCTGGACTTTATTTTCACTTACTTTATAATAGCTTTCCTCTCTCTCCTCCTCTTATTTACTATATGAATACCAGAGGCCCCATGCACAAAAATTTGTGCACTCGGGGGAGTCCCTCAGCCCAGCCTATGCCCTCTTGCAGTCTGGGACCCCTCGGAGGATGTCCACCTGCTGGCTTAGGCCCGCTCCCTGGGGGGATCGGGCCCAAGCTGGCAGTCAGACATCCCTCTGGCAGCCTGGTAGCCCTCGGGGGATGTCCACTTACCAGCAGGGAGCAGACCTAAGCTGCAGTCGGACATCCTTAGTGCTGCTGAGGAGGCGGGAAAGGCTCCCGCCACCACCACTCTGCTGGCAGTCTTCAGTCTAGCTTGTGGCTGAGCAGAGCTCCCCCTGTGGGAGCGCACTGACCACCAGGGGACAGCTCCTGCATTGAGCATCTGCCCCCTGGTGGTCAGTGTGTGTCATAGTGACTAGTCATTCCCAGTTGTTCTGCTGTTAGGGTCAATTTGCATATTACCATTTTATTATAGAGGATAGAGGCCTGGTGCACGGGTGGGGACCAGCTGGTTTGCCCTGAAGGGTGTCCCGGATCAGGGTGGGGGTCCCGCTGGGGTGTCTGGCCAGCCTGGTGAGGGGCTGATGGGTGTTTTCAGGCTGGCCACACCCCCTTCAGGGTGGGGGTCCCCACTGGGGTGCCTGGCCAGCCTGGGTGAGGGGTTGATGGCTGTTTGCAGGCTGGCCAAGCCCCCTGGCAA
>NW_005354974.1:105840-108309 GCF_000412655.1 Myotis brandtii
TTTATTTACCTTCTATAATTGAAACTTTGTTGCCTTTAGTGGAGGCCTGTGGAAAGCTTGGCTTCCTCCATTGCCAGGGGCAACCCACTCCTGCTCGCTCCAGTTCCATGGCCATGGCTGGCTGAAAGCAGGTATCTGGGGTTTATTTACCTTCTATGATTGAAACTTTGTTGCTTTGAGTGAAGCTCAGAGCCGGCCACTGCAGGCAGGAAGTTGGCTTCCTCCATCATTGGGGCAACCAAGCCTCCTTCTCATTGCAGCTCCGTGGCTGCCTGCCGTCATCTTGGTTGGGTTAATTTGCATATAGTCACTCTGATTGGCTGGTGGGCGTGGCTTAGGGCATAGTGAAGGTACAGTCAGTTAGCATCTTTGTCTTTTATTAGTGTAGACTAGAGGCCCAGTGCACAAAATTTGTGTGCACTGGGTGGGGGGGTAGAGGGGTCTCTCAGCCTGGCCTGCGCCCTTTAGCAGTCTGGGAGCCCTGCAATCGATCACCCCACAGAGGGAGGCCCAGCTCACCCACCGCAGCCTGCCAGTCAGTGGCCTGGGCCTCCCTCTTTGGGGTGATCGTGGAGCCCCCTGATTGATCACCCTGCCGGCTGGTGGCCTGGGCCTCCCTCTACGGGGTGATCCTGGTGAAATGGCAGGGCCCTCCCAACCAATCGCATCGCACCCGCTTTGGCTGGCCTGGCACCAGTGGGTGTCATAGCGTGGTCGTGCAGATGGTCCTTCAACTGTTTGGCTGTTTGGTTGATTTGCATATTATGCTTTTATTATTATAGATTATTATAGATAGATAGCCAAGATATGAAAGCAAATTAGGTACCCATCAATAGGTGACTGGATAAAAAAGATATGGTAGACATATACAATGAACTATTACTCAGCAATAAAAAAGAATGAAATCCTGCCATTTGTGACATGGATTGTACCTAGAGGAACATGGATGGACCTAGAGGGTATTATGCTCAGTGAACTAAGTCAGACAGAGAAAGACAAATACCAATGGTTTCACTTATATGCAGAATCTAAAACAACACACACATACACACACACACACACACAGAACAAAGTAACAAACAAAGCAAAACAGAAACTCATAGAAACAGAGCTCAGACTGATGGTTGCCAGACCCTTCTGGTGGGGTGGATGGGTGAAAAAGGCTAAGGGGATTATAATCAGTAATACTGTGGTAAATTTACAAGGTGAAGATGGGTACTTGAGTTACCTACCTTACGACGTGGTCACACCGCAGGGTATATAAATGTCGAATCACTATATTGTACACCTGAAACTAATACGTTGTCTACCAACCATATTTAAATCTCCAAATTGAGAAACGCCAATTTATAGCAGCTTCCCACCCTGCGGTTATTACTCCTTCCTCTCCTGTAACCCCTGGCAATTCTCAATCCAGTGTTCTTTTTACTTATGTGGGTTTACACGCTGCTAAAAATCCTGGGACTTGACCAAATTATCCGGATTTAAGAGGAGGAGACTCTGAGATACCGCATAAACCTCATCCTAAATCTTGACTCACCATCTTCTACATGCAGCTGCTTCCTATAAGTTCATTTTGTGGAGAGTACCGCGAGGAAACAGCTGGGGGTCCCATAATCGCTCAGTAAGAAAGCTGAGTCTCAGCCCACCTCTGCAGCTGGGGCGTTGGCTGCCTTGGCCTGTAACTGGGTCAGTAATTCATGTCTGGCCTTTCTCGTTGGTGACCTGTGGTCTACACCTTCGCGGATGGGTCCTGCCGCTGAGCCTGGCCAAGGTGCGTTCACCTCTCCACTGCTGGGCTGAGCATCCTGTCCGGAGGAGGGACTATTTATTACTAGGGTGCATCTTACGGAGGCTTTAAAGGGGCCTAACTGGGCGGGTGCTGCACTTCCCTACCAGACTCCCCCTGGGAGGGAGGCAGTTCGCACCTGGGTCCTGGCCGGTGTGTGAGCCCAGCCCCGACATGTTCTCCAGCAGTAAGTTTTTCAGGAGGCTGCGGGGCTGGGGGTGGCGGGGAGCCCGGTGGTCTCTCTGGGCCATGCCCTGTGGGTTCAGAAGGGCGGGTCCGACCAGGGGTGGTTTGAAGGTCACTGTGACATGAGGCGTTGACACTTGGACCGGGGAGGCTAAGCGCCCTAAAAGGCTGCCCGAGGGAAGGTGCGCAGAGAGGCCGTAGGCGCCCAGGTAGGGGCTTCAGTGATTTGTCAAAGTGGGGAAACGTCCACTCTGCGGGGGGGCGGGGGGCAGCCTCTGGGAGCTCGGAGGAGGGCTGGCGGAGGGGAAACCCGATCCGCCTGGGCCTGGTATGTTGCCCACTTTTCTCCATTGAGAAATTCTATCTTGAACGGAATCAACAAGTCAGTGGTGAGCCCCGCTCTGATGGACTCAAGGGGCCCCAAGCTAACACTGAGGTCTGGGGAGCTTGCCCAGGTCACAAGAGAAAGTACAAACGTTAGTGTACAGAACGCG
>NW_005354974.1:108336-122835 GCF_000412655.1 Myotis brandtii
ACACACACTCTCCCCCGTTAGTTTTCTTCCCACATGGAGATTCCTTATGTTCTGGTTTTGGGGATCTGGGTTTTGGTGGACTTTGGTTCCCAGTACAAGTGGAGGTTTGGCAGACCAGCTTTGCCCATGGCCGTCTCCGGAGTTGCACTTCAGTTGTGATTATAGTTTATATGGCATGCCTCCCCCCTCCCCCCTCCCCCCTCAAGAATTGTTGGGAACTGAGGCGAGTTGGGAGCAGGTTCTGCAGAGTACAGGGCACCAGAGACCTCTGCCTGCAAACAAATTCCTCTGCGTGGGAGGCTGCCGCCCCAGGCTGCCCTGGACAGGGAGCAAGTCTTCGTAGACCTAAATGTGACGTGGAGACTAATGTCTCTTCTGCTGTGTGTGTGTGTGTGTGTGTCTGTCCATCCCAGGGCCCCCAAGAGGCTCAAGGCGCAAGAGGACCAAGTACAACAAAAACCAACTCAAGGTTCTTGTCGAGGCCTTTGAAAAGGAACCATACCTGGTTCCCACTAAGAGAGAAGAACTAGCCAAGCGAATCCAGATTCCTGAGTCAAGAATCCAGGTAAAGTGCCAATTTGTGCTCCTTGAGGGAGGGAGAGCCTGTTTAAAACGCAAGCTTTAAGCAAACACCTGAATTAACCCTTGTACTGCCCCTCTGAGGTGGGCGTTAATCTCAGTCACAGGGGTGGCAAAATAAAGATCAGAGAGGCTAGTGGCTTAGATTACAGCTCTGGCTAGGGGTAGAAGCTAACTGGGCTGTATCTGTCAAATATTTACCATGTTAGAAATCGAAACTGAGAAATTTAAAACTATTCACTAATTTTTAAAAATTTATCTTTATTGTTGAAAGTTTTACAGATATCACCCTTTCCCCCCATTGACCCCACTCCTGCCCCCTCCCCAGGCCTTCCCCACCCTCTTGTCTGTGTCCATGGGTTATGCAGAAGGCACATAAGTTCTTTGGTTAATCCCACACCAGCCTGTTGCATGCTTCAATGCCTCTGGATCTATACTACTTTTTAAATAACCATAATAAAACATGACAAGTTAACCTGTTTTTTTTTAATGAAAGTAACCATATTTTCACAGCCAGAAAATGTATGTAGTGAGAGGAATGGCAGTGGAGACAAGTGTCAGCTGCTCTAGGTGTCGGCCTCTGGGAGTGAAAAGGGCAAAGGCAGATCACATCTGAGTGTGGTTTTGTAAAGAAACTAGTTTTAACCTCACCAGGGTCCCCAAAAGGCAGTCAGGGATCCCAGGGGTTCTGGATCATTTGGTCCTCTGGGTCTCAACCCCCGCCCCCTGCCCCAGGGTACACCGTAATCCTGGGGGCAATGGGTGAAGGAGGGGACTGGGTCGGCCTCCAGGAACCAGCCGGGATGAGTTTGAGAGCCCGGGCCTGAAACAAAATGTGGAGCCGGGAATATTCGTAGGTTGTCTGGGAAGCCCCCAGGTGACTAATGTGTAACCAGGATTGAAATCTCTGTCCTGAGTGCTTTTCAAACTGGAACCATCAGGGCCCCACCCCACAGCCTTATTTAGGTTCAGAAGCTCTGGGAGTGGGCCCAGGCTGTAGAGGTTTTTAAACCTCAGGTGACTGGAGCATGCTGACCCCCTGCCCTCCACCCACCCTTGGCCTGGACCGAATGTTGTTATTACCTGGAGAGCTTTACAGTATTGACACCTGGCGTTCCACCTGGGCCAGGTGGTTCTAAAATCTCCCCAGGTGTTTCTCCTGTGTCGCAGCCCGCCTGGTCCCCAGGGCCCCCTCCCACCCTTTCCTATGCAGCCCCCTTCGAGGCGCCTGATGAAAGGGGTGGGAGGACTCAGGCTGCGGGAGAAGGAAAGAGCATCCGTGGAGGGTTTGCTGTGTGCCAGGTGCTCTGTTAAAAATTTTACTTTTAAAAAACTTTATGCAACCCCAGAAATAATTAAGCAAAACCACAGTCCAGGGAGGGGAAGGGTTACCAGAGGCACCCAGTACATGCAGAAAGATAAACTGGACTGTGCGGGCCTTGGGGCTTCCTATTTTTGAAAGCAGTGGTAACCTGAACTAAATGTTTCCAAATGAGTATCCATATTTTTCCTTCAGTGTCTTCCCCCAACTCCAAACTTTCCAAAGTGAACTGGGACGCCAGGGATAGTCCCAAGCCAGTGACATTTGAGTTAGAGACGCAAAAGCCTGCAGTGGGCTCTTACCAGGCGGCCAGGGAACCGGACCCAGGGAGGGGCAGGCAGCCTGTTAGGACTTCAAGACCAGGCAAAAGAGCTGGCCTTGGGAGTTCCGTAATGGTACGTGGTCCCAACTCACAGCTCCTGGAACCAGGATGGGAAACCCTGACCTTTACTGGCTCAGCTGGGAGGCACCTGGGAGGCAGGAGCTATTAGGCCCAGAGGGACTGGTGAAGTTTGCTGCTGGAAAAGCAGGTTTGCAAAGGTTCTGAGGGAGGAAAGCAGGATCAACTCTGGTGATAAACTAGCACCAGTACCCTGCTGGCTGCTGGGCCCGGCAGGTGGGGATGGAAGCCCAGATCCTCAGGGAACCTGTGGGGCTGGGAACCCCGTTGTTACCGGCGGGAAGGGCGTCCTATGTATTGTTTTGGGGAGCATACGTAGCAGCTAGTCCGGAACTGGAAGGAGGCTATTTCAAGGGCAGGGAGTGGGGGCCAGTGCTGACATGCACCCATGTGTTTGTGCGGATGGACAAGTGAGCTCACTCAACACCTGGGTGCGAGGTGGGCACTCTGGGGAGATTTGTCCCCAAGGTCGGTTAGGCTACACTGAGAAGGGTTTGAATCAGCCAAAGATTTTACTTTTATTTTAAGCTCTAGCGCAGTGGTTCTCAACCTTGGCTGCACATTAGAATCACCTGGGAATCTTTTTAAAATCCTGATTTCTGGGCCTCATCCTCCGGAAATTCTGTTTCTTTGTTACTAATGTTGTGGCCCCACCCCATAACAAAGAAACAGAATTTCCGGAGGATGAGGCCCAGAAATCAGGATTTAAAAAAGATTCCCAGGTGATTCTAATGTGCAGCCAAGGTTGAGAACCACCGTCTTATAAGAACTCTTGTGATTATATTGGTCCCACCTGGATAATCCAGGATACTCTCCCCATCTGAAGATCCTCAACTTAACTACACCTGCAAAGCCTCTTTTGCCACATCCTATGTAATCCTATATAATAAAAGGCTAATATGCAAATTGTCCCCTCAACTGGGAGTTCGACCAGGGGGCAGGGCCAGTAGGCCAACCACCCATGGCCCCTCCCCCTGGCCAGCCAGGCCTAATTGGCCCCAAGTGGGGCGGGTGGGCCAGACCCCACCCATGCACGAATTCGTGCACAGGGCCTCTAGTAAGATAATATATTCCAAGTTCTGAGGATTACAATATGGATAATTTTGGAAGGAGTCATTAGTCTACAACAGACATATACATGCTGGCATGCCCCATGGTCGGAGACAATGCTTTTTAGGATCCATACAGATCCTTCAGATAATGGTTTTGGTCAATGTGGGCAAAAAGGGCAAACCAAAGCACTTCCAGAGGAGGCCCTGTGGGAAGGCAGCCGCGGCCCCAGGATCCCGTCAGGGTGGATTCTCCGCCCCTCCCCACTGCTCTGGCCTCCAGGGCCTTCTCCGCAACTGTGACTCCAACAGAACTCTCCAGAGCGATGCCGGCCGATTCTCCTGGGGGGTGGGGGGCCTTCCTAGTCAAGCTGTCTTCTTAGGGCACATGAAGGGGGAGACTTGTGACCTGGAGACTCCAGCTAGGGCACTAGGGAAGCCTGGAAGCTTCCATCACTCTCTGTCCTCGGGCTTCAGCCTTGCAGCCCTGGGTCTACCTCCTGATCCCCTCCAACAGCCCTTCTCACAGGTGGAGGCTGGTGGCACAGGGATTCATCAGGGGGACCCCAGGCTACTCATGGCACAGGGGTGCTGGGCCCTGCATGGGTGTGGGCAGCCTCCTCCCTCTGAGTGGCAGCCATGGGGGGGCTGGCAACCTACACCTGCTCTGGAGCCACTGTCCCAGCACCCGAGGGCCCAGGAGCAGCCACCCCTGCCCCCACTCCCTTCAGCCCAGGAACACTGGCCGGATCTTGCTGATTCAAGTCCTCTCCTTCCTATCAACGCAGAGGAGGTGACTGCTGGGCATCTGGAGTAGTTTCCATCCCTCCCTTGGAGTCAGGACCTTAGTGGGAGGCCCTCAGGCACCCTGGCCCCCACCCCCTGCAGGAGCACTTGAAGCTGCCACCACAGCAAGCAGTGGGAATGGGCCAAGCGAGTGAGGTCACCAGAGACAGGAAATTGGCCGTGGTTCCTCTGCACATTTCATACTGCACAGTGGGAGGGGGAGACTTGTGGACTGTGTGTGGGGAGGTACTTGTGGACTGTATGTGGGGGCTGTGTGTGGGGGGTACTTGTGGACTGTGGGAGGGGGTACTTGTGAACTGTGTGTGGGGAGGTACTTGTGGACTGTGGGCTGTGGTATGGAGCGCTCTCACAGGCATCTCTCAGGGCAGAAGACCTAAGGGCTTTTCTTAGATGGGAGAAAAGGGGTTTTAAAATCTGTCTGTCCTGCCTTTTATTGACTTGTAAATAGGGACCACTTATATAATGTTCTGTAAACCCTTGGAGGGAGGGGTGGGGGTCGGGGGAGGGTTGCTGTGTGGAACTGTACCTGGCCATCAGTAAAACATGACATTCAACCTCGGTCGTTTCTGTGCATCTCCCATGGTCCTCCCGCTGTGTGCGGTGGCCACTGCCCTCGGCCTGGCCTTCGCAGTGCTCCGTGACCAGGTCTTCCGCCTCTGCCTGTGTCCGGCCACATGTGGCTTCTCTCTGAATGGTGAGCTGCCTGCTGCTGGGCAGTTTCCCGAAAACCAGCCCTCTTATCCCCACGCCCCCTGCAGGGCCTGATGCAAACCCAGGTGGGAAATGGACAGGTCTGAGGAGAGATGGGGACAATGAATGAAATGCATCTTCTCTCTCCAGGGCCAGTCTGCGGGGGGAGGGGGGCTGTCCAACACCCACCCATCCATGCCTAGAGAAGGGGCAGGTGGGAGAGGGTGGGGAGCATGCCAGCTCCCAGGCTGACTGCTTGGCAGGAGGCCTGATGGTGATTCCTCATGTTTGGGGACATCATAAAGGCCCCTTTCATTCACTTGAGAGACCATATCTCCCGAGGTTACAGAGAAGCAGAAGTGAGCTTTCCCCGATTTGTACGCAAGGATCTGGTGTAAGTCAGAGACAAACTCTGGGAGGCTTATGTTCCCCTGCACAGTCTCAGTGTAAGACAAACCGGGAGCTGAGCACAGGCTGCTTGGTAGAAATGATCTGTCAATCACAGTTCACCTTCTTTGCTACCTGCCACTCTGTGAAGAAAGGACCCGTGCATTCACCAGCTGTCAGGACTGCTGTGTGACGATGCAGCCGCCTCCGGGTGCCACCACATCCATTCGCCTGTCCCCCTTGGTCAGGTGAGGCCTGGGGAGGCCCCCTGGCCCCTGCCTCAGCCCCAAGAGTCTAAAATTGGGTCTATAGTAGCATCACAGGTCTTGATCCAAACCACTTGGGTGTTGATCAATACACAACTTTCTAACCTACAATCTCAGGGCACCCCACCCCTCTTTTCCTTCCCTGATGACAGTCTCAACTGAGTGGGGTGTAACTGGTGTTGCTGTTCCTGAGAGGATGTTCTGGACTTCCCACGCTAGAAGGGAGGTGGGCGGGGCTGTGTGGAGGGGCACGCTGCTGGCTGGCTCAGGTGGAGCAGAGTGAAGGCTGAAAGCTGACCTCAAGGGCGAGGTTTCTCCTCTGACTAGGTCTTTCTAACACCTTCTGACGTGTGCAATCCACACTGGAATGGATTCACAAGTACTAATTGGCCCTTCTATGTACCAGATCATGGTGGGGACTAAAGAGAAGACACTTCACCAACCAAACACCTGCTTGCACTAAGGTGCTCAGATGTTGTTCTTTTTTTAAAAAATTCTTTATTGTTTAAAGTATTGTTTAAAGTATTACATAGCCCCCCCCCCCCCCGCCCACACACACACATTATGGGATGTTCTTTCTCTGAAGTGAGACCTTGGCATTCCCAAGCTTCCTGCAGAGGCACAGGAAGTGAAGGTGCTGTCTCTTGCTTTCTCTCTTTCCTGTTATTTTTTATATTCTCTGCAGGAAATGTGTCCTCACCAGGCGGAAGGTCCTTAGGGAACTGGTATTTAGTAGGAATTGGAATATGCTACTAGAAGGCAGGCTCACCAAGGTTCTGCACCCCTGGTATCACTCAGACTAGCCACTCCCTGGCCAGCCGCCTCCCTCCTCTCCCAGGCTCCTGAGCTGTCTGCCAGGGAGCAGATCGGAGTAAACCTGAGGGGTAGGGGGAAGAGCCTCAGGTAGGGCTGGGGCAGTGTTCAGTCCCAGCCCCCACACTTCCTAGATGTTGGACCTGGGCAATGTTGTTCTCTCAGAGCTTTTCTTAACTGCAGGTGGCATATAAGTGCCCACTCAAGCTAAGACCATGGTTCCAAGCATAAAAGTTACTGTTGCCAGAAAGGGGACCAGGTCTGGACTGGCCTGCCTTGGGCTGGCTGTTGATTTCATGCAGGAAAGATTTTACAACCTCAAGTCCAGGTGATTTTGAGAGGACATGTATTAAATTTGGGAACGGATAAACAAGGAAGGGCCTAGGACAGAAGGAGCAATAGGGGAGACCCTAGTGGGGCTTCTTTGGCTCCCTGGAAATGTTATGGTAAAGAAGTGAGCCACCCTAGCTGGTGTGGCTTGGTGGATAGAGCATTGGCCTATGACTGAAAGGTCCTGGGTTCGATTCTGATCAAGGGCATATGCCAGGGTTGCAGGCTTGATCCCCAGTAGGGGGCAAGCAGGAGGCAGCCAATCAATGATTCTCTCTCATCATTGATTTTTTTTCTCTCTCCCTCTCCCTTCCTCTCTGAAATCAATAAAAATCTATTAAAAAACAACAAAAAAAGAAGTGAGCCAAGGTGGGGCTGCTGTCAGCTCACTGGAGAGTCAGAGAAAGGTGGGCCTTCGGGACAGGCTCACAGGGTGAGCTCTGAATGAGCTGCCGCTGCTCATTGCTCCCCTGGTTGCAAGTCTCATGGGGACCTTTAGAGTTTAGAACAGTGGTCGGCAAACTCATTAGTCAACAGAGCCAAATATCAACAGTACTTCTTCAAAATAGACTTGCCCAGGCTGAAAACCGACTTCTGCGCGTGGGCCACGAAGTTTCAATCGCACTGTATGCATGCCCGCACGTGGTATTTTGTGGAAGAGCCACACTCAAGGGGCCAAAGAGCCGCATGTGGCTCTCGAGCCGCAGTTTGCCGACCACGGATTTAGGAGGTGCATGCCCTTTGGGGAAGGAAAGGAAGAGCACCTGCTGGGTTCTTTGTCTTGGGGGTTTTAAAGGTTGGGAGTATAGATAGATCCTATATAATAAAAGGGTAATATGCAAATTGACCCTAATGGTGCACTGACCACCTCTTGGTCCCTTCCCCCCGCCGGCAGGCTCCCATCACCTGAAGGCGAACAGGGAACTGGGGGTGGGTGGCGGCAGGGGGCTGGGCTGCCAAAAACTGGGGAAGATGGCCCTGATCGCAGGCCAGGCCTAGTGACCGTACGCACGCATGAATCTCGTGCACCAGGCCTCTAGTATTGAAATAAAAATTATTGTACAAAAATTTTTGATAGGTTGTATTTTCCCTTTCATTTCGGTTCAAAATATTTTTAATGTCTCTTTGACCTATGGGTTATTTGAATTTTCAAATAGTTACTACTAGTAATTTCTTGATATTTTTCTATTATTGATTTCCAGCTTAAGCTTCAGTTAAAATAAAAGACTATAAAAGTGATTTGGCATGAGTGGGGGGGTTGGGGGGGGGAATGGGGGCATAAGGACACATATGCAATACCTTAATCAATAAAGAAATTTTAAAAAATTGATTTGAGACAATGGGGAATTTGAAATAGACTATGTAACATGATAAGATAGAATTATTAATTTCTTAGTGTGAAAATGATATGATGGTTATTCAGGAAAATGATATGGAAATGCATCCTGAGCATTGAGTGGGAACGTGTCATGATGTCTGCCACATATTTCCAAATGGTTCAGGGAAAGAAAACATAAGTGTCCCTTTACGATGAAGATAGGAGTCAAGCCTATATCGTAAGATTATTGTGAAGGGTAGAGGGAGTGATGAATGCAAAGGCTTCACACGGGGCTGGCAAGGCAAACTCTCACGAACACACCCTACTCAGTGCAGCACTTCCAACGGGCAGGGCCCAGGAGACAAAGACAGGGGTGTCCTTAGTGACCAGCTCTTCTCAGGCCTGTAATGAGGGCCACCAAGAAGGAAAGGAGAGAGTGACCAGGGGATGTCATCTCCTTCTAAAAGCAGCCCCTCCACCCCTCGGTCAGAGACAGCACAGAATGGGGTGAAAAGAATACTTACTGGTTGAATTCTGGACTCAGGTAAGGATTCTAACTAACAATCTCTAATAATAAAAGGGTAATATGCTAATTAGACCGGGTGTCCTTCCAGATGACCTTCCGGACGAAGCCATGACGGGAGCGGGGGCAAGCCCCTTGAACAAATTTTGTGCGTCAGGCCTCTAGTCTCATTATAACCAAAGTAAAGGAATATTGCCCTGTGGTATGTAAATGACTCTCACAGACATTTTATTCTCACTCAGACGCTCCTTCATTTTCACTCACAGGGTCATTTTATTCCCACATATTTTAAAAATTGGAAATGTTTAACTTGTCGTGAATGCCCTCCAGCTGGAAGGCTATATCCCAGGGTGGGGATCCCTTTGATGTGCCTGAGCCCGAGGTGCCCTCCTCACCCAGGCGCCCAGGCGCTCACATCCTCCCCCCTCAGGGCCATCACAGGATTGGGGTGAAGCTCAGCAGAGGCGGAGCCCCGGCAGGCCCAGTCTGGCCCCACATACACGCAGCATCTTGAAACCTGGTGCCTTGAAGGAGGTCATAAGAGCTCAGGACAACACAAGGCAGGGGGCTCACAGGTCAGTTCTGGTCCCTCAGAAATCTGATGTAAAATCCAACCAACTCAGATGATAGCAGATACAAGACAGAGAAACGGGGAGGGGAAGTGGGGATGATATAAAGTGTTCCTTTACCCAAACCATCCCAAATTTCCACAAACCAGGTTATTTACTTAAAAGAAAAAAATTCCGGGCAACTGATGGGATACTAATCCATATCTGCAAGGCCCAAATAGATTGTTAGATATATGTTTTATCAAACAACCATTCAGCACAGTAGTCTTAAATGAGTTAAACTGCAGTGCAGATAAATTCGAGAAGATAATTTATGGCAGTTTTAAGAGCATAAAGTTTGGAATTCTTTAATCATGCACAAGATTCCTGGCAGTCTAGCTCCAAGCTCTTTCATGTGCCATCTCCACCATTCCCTACCAAGTGCTCCTCAGAGGGCTGGCCAGCCTGTTGTCTGTCAGGGAACTGCTTTTCCCTGGTCTGAGATGAGATATGTACAGAAATGGAACGTTATTTGTCTTTCTCTGACGGGCTTCTTTCACTTAGCATAATACTGTCCGGGTCCATCTATGCTGTAAGATTTCCTTCTTTTGTTTGGCCTCATAGTATCCTATGTACCACAGCGTCTTGACCCACTCATCTACGTACTGATGGGCACTTGGGCTGCTTCCGGATCTTGGCTACTGTAAAGAACACTGCAATGAACATAGGTGTGCACATATTCTTCCCAATTAGTGCATCAGGATTCCTAGGATCTATGCCCAGAAGTGGGATCACTGGGTCAAAAAGCAGTTCCCTGCTTTTTAACTTTTTGAGGAAACTCTGTACTGTTTTCCACGGTGGCTGCAGGAGTCTGGAGGATGGAAATACACGTTGCTTGGGGAGACGGTTCACGATGCAGTGAGCAGGTGATGTTTCATTGAATTGTACACTTGAATGCTGTATGGTTTTGTGAACCAATGTCACCCCAATAAATTCAATGAATAAAGAAAAAATAAATAGAAAGTTAGACCTTTATATAACATGATTATTTTTCTAGTAATTCATTTGTTGTTGGATTCATAAAAGTATTGGTCTCAGCAGATTAGAAATTTAACAAAACAAAACAAAACAAATATATTCCCTCACCACAGGTGTTAGAGGTTTAAGAAGAGCAGCCATAAATCCACCCCCTGACCCACCTGGGGCCCCAGCCTCACCCCCTCTGACCACTTTGTTACTCCAAACATGCTGTTCCCTTTCCCGGGGTTCCCTTCCATAGCACACCTCCAATTACAGAGGTTGTCAACCAGTGTCCACAGCAGGCACCCTGGTGGTGCCCAAGAATTCCTAAAACACCCAGCACCTGACTATTTAGTCAGGGCACTGACCTCTTTTCCTTTAGATTGTCAAATAAATACAATGACAGCAGCCAATGCAATAGCCATCCTGTGTGAATGGATCAAAATTATACCTATTTTTTTTATCTGATCAGCAAAAAATATAACATATTTTTTGTTGTTCCACAGAATTTTGGTACTTAGGTTGTGTGTGCCATGAGATGAAAAAGGTTGGAAATCGCTGTCCTATTCTATTAAACCTGGACCTGTCCCAACCAGCTTTCTAAGTGCTATTCCAGGCTGCAAAATTCCACTCATTTATTCGATCATAAAAAGTTCACAAGAGGCTTACTATAAATTTTATATAGATTTTTAAAAAATATATTTTGTTGATTTTTTACAGAGAGGAAGGGAGAGAGATAGTTAGACACATCGATGAGAGAGAAACATCAATTAGCTGCCTCCTGCACACCTCCTCCTGGGGATGTGCCCGCAGCCAAGGTACATGCCTTTGACCGGAATCGAACCTGGGACCTTTCAGTCCACAGGCCAAAGCTCTATCCACTGAGCCAAACCGATTAGGACTTATATAGATTTTTAAAGCATAAATATCGTACAGTACTCTATCCCTCTTCACAATGGCTACAACATTTGATAATCAAATCTCATTTCAGATGATGATTTGCTGGATCATTTGGATGCTAATCCTAGTTGTTTATGTTTAAGGTTGGCATCACAATATAGGGACTGCCCTGGCAGGTGTAGCTCTGTGGTTAGAGCTCAGCCCGGCATTGGGTTTGATTTCTGGTCAAGGGCATGTATCTGGGTTGCAGGTTCAACACCTGGCTGTGGGGAGGGAACTAATGGATGTGTTTCTTTCACATCAATGTCTCTCTCTCTCTCTTTCTCACTCTCTCTTTCCCCTCCTCTGCCCCCCTTCCTCCCTCCCTCTCTCTAAAAAAATCAATGGAAAAATATCCTCCAGTGAGGATTAACAAATATTGATGTCACACCTTCCAGAAGTGCTCTACCAATTACCGCTAGCTTTTAGCCAAATTGGTATGGAATACGTTTTGGTCCCATCAGACTGCAACCTCTAAATCAGACCTTCCAGATAGATGGGGAAGGTTTGTCCAAATCTGGGGGCACACAGATACTTGCTACCCAAGATGGAAATTTATAGGGGAACTCACAACACCACAGACCAAAAGAGCAAAGCAAAGGGCAAGGAGTGCAGCTAAGAAGGCTTTAGGGAGGAGAGGGGCAGGGAGAGAAGGGCTGCACACAGCAATGACTGTGCCGATGGTCAGGGCCAACCTCGATGATCAGCATTTTAGTGAAAGGCTGTATGAGCTCTTTCTAGTTATTTGTTAGTTCCATCGTTTTTGTTTAAAAAGAGACAACATTAGCCCCTAACCAAGCCAAAGCCCATAGAATTTATTCTCTCCAAAGCCAAAGAAAAAATTTGTGGGACCTGGAGAGTCAAGGCCAATGGAATCACAAAGGCCTTGTTATCAATAGACCAGAATGGCCAAAGGCCGCTCTGGGCATGTGCCTAAATGGGATGCCCAAGGACTCTGAGCCTGGGAATCCTAACCAGGCTAAGATACCATGAGCGGGTGAAGGGCATGGTAGACTATGCCCTTCAGTAGCCAATATGATTGATGTAACTATTGGCGTGAAGCCTTCTTTGTCTAAATAGTGTAAAAGTAGGTTACTGACCAGCTGGCTGGCTGGAGAGGCTGGAGTGGGTGAAGAAGTCTGCTGGAGAGAGCAGCTGGGCAGGAGAGAAAGGAGACGCTGCTGAGCGGAGAGCTCAGGTACCGCTATGATGTGAGGCGGTGAGTCTAGGGGGCAGCGTGCGGCTGCTCAGATAATGGCTGTGGGTACTGAGACTGATGCTGTTTTATGGGAAAGATATATGTTCACCAGCCGGGGTCCGGCTGCTTGCTTGTATGGACTTTGCTGTGAGGACTGTTCTTATCTGTTGGCTATATGGCCATTGGCTTCTGCAATAAAGACTCATCCTTATACACCCACAACCTCTCATGGCTTCTCTGTCTAAGATCCAGGGTCCAAGGAGGTCCAGCCCCAGGCAGAAGGCTCAGACCCGACACCTGTTACTGTGAGCAGAGGAGAGAGGAGGAACTTGGACCAAGTTCCCAACAGTTAGTACAGCGGGCAGGGTTCAGGCAGGAGCCAGCCCTGCCGAAATCAAAAGGGAGAATTTGGAGAATGCAGACAGTCCTCGGGTTATGTCGAACTTGACATACGTTGTTTTGTGTACGTTGCCATCTCCCATTTAATTATAAAAAACCCAAAAGTTCCATCATTTCGACGTATGTACGTATGTGCTTTATGTTTTTTATTATTTATTTACCACAAGTAAAGGTCAGGAATTGTTATCTTTCTTTTAAAAATATTTTATTGTTTCACTTCATTACTGCTGTGTATGTGCTCCATGTGAGTGACGTAGGTGCTTATGTAGGTGGGTTCCGACTCCCAGTGAAAATCACGTTATGTTGGGCTGGAGGAACGGATCTCTGATGTAACCCGAGGACCTACTGTACATGGACTCAGTCACTCAGAGCACCAGAGCTCTTGCAGGGCTCCTGCTGCTGCTCTGACAAAACGGCGGCACCCACAGAACTTGAATCCCTGTGCTCTCAACACCCCCCAAAACAAACAAAGAAACAACAAACTAAAACCCAGTTCCAAAGACATGCGTTTCTCTTGAACACACAGCTAAGCCCAGACATGGCCCCACCCTCCAGCAGGAGCTGTACTTCATATTCCTTAGGTGATCGAGGGACCACGTCCTCTCTTCTTTGTAGCAAATTCTTGGGTGTAACATAGGGAACAGGTTCAGATAATACAGCCCCCCCTCCCTCGACCCAACTGGATTCATAACCACAGCCTCCCCTCCCTCCATGATCATCCCTCCCCTCCTCCCACATTCTCTGTCTGGGATGGGGGCGCAGTGTGGAAGGAGACACACACGCACACACACGCACACACACACACACACACACACACACACATACACATACACACACACACACACACACACACACACACACACCCAATAGGCAAAGGCAGATCTCCTGGGGACTAGGAACAGAAAGCAGCAGAATCTGACCTCGGAGTTCACTGGGGAAGCTGCGTTCACTTTCACTTCTGTAGGGAATTCTCAAGTCCTAGCGCCATGGCTGTGTTTCTAAACAAATGTAACCAATAGTCAGCACTGATTTAACGGAATGTGCCAAGTGTGAATGCTGAGCACCTTAAAGACACGATGCCATTTTTTCCTTGCAAAAACCTCATGTAAGTAGATACCATTTTTATTCCCATTTTACAGGTGGAGAAACTGAACTGGAGTCTGAGTAGATCTGTGGCCTTTAAGTGGAAGCAGGATTCCTCGGTGACTGTTTAACACGAGGGATTTTCCCTTCTTTGCCGAGCCTGCAGGTCCACCCCGTGTGGATCTGACCAGGTGGTCACTGCTGTCAGCGTGTTTCACACACAGATCAGCTCTGGGTGGCAGCGCCTTGAGTAGCTACAGTACATGGTCAGTTCTCCCCAGCACGTTGCCGCTATCCACCCCTTCCCAGGTGCCACCCAACATCCTCCCTGCATCCCTGCCAAGGTCGATGCTAGGTTTCTGGGTGCTTAGAAAAAGATTTCATTATAGCAGGTGCCACTGTACTCGCAATTGCTTGGACCTGAAACTTGGTCTCAGCCTAGAAGTCTCTGGGCCCACCATTCATTTTACTCCCAGGTCATCAGCAGGAGGGTTCTTAACTGCTTTCAGGCAGGCACTGCAGGGGTCTGGGATCTCATGGACATGCCCAGGGGGCTGTTCTGGGTCTCCCTGGGCTGGATTTTGTGGGGTTTCCCACGAAAACAGGAAATAGGGTGATGTGCATTTAGGACAATGCCTCAGTGACACAAACAGGAAGACCCCTGGCTCACCTCTGGCTCTGCCAGGCCTCTTGGCAGGGCAGGAGCTGATAACCGCCACTCAGATGAGCAAAGATGTGGAGAAGCAAGAGGAGGAGAGGAGAAAAGGACAGAGCTGGGGAGGAGTAGAAAGAGGAGGAAGGGGAGGAGGAGGAGGAGGAGGAGGGGGAG
>NW_005354974.1:123094-124813 GCF_000412655.1 Myotis brandtii
GAGGATGAGGAGGGGGAGGAGGAGGAGGAGGAGGGGGCGGAGGAAGAGGAGGAGGAGGAGAAAGGGGAGGAAGAAGGGGAGGAGGAGGAAGGGGAGGAGGAGGAATTAAATCCCAAGATTGTTAGCACCTCTGATTCAAACAGCCCCTTGGTTTAAACCTCAAGACAAGTTACTCTCAAGGCTACATTTTCGCATACCCCTCCTTCCAGCTATTTTTACAACTCAGGAACAGTTAATAAAAAGTTCCCTTCCCTCCTCCTCTTCAAACAAGACTCTATTGAACTCTTCATAACTGTTACTCTATGGAGGATGCTAACTGAGGACGACACCTCCCTAGGACATCTGCCTGGACTGTCTCCTAAAAAAAGCTAACAATGTTTTCAAAGACAACCCCCTGATGTCTGCTCAAGTTCAGCCCTGAAATTCCCCTCCCTTCCATGTCACCTACAACAGCAGCCAGGGCTTTAAAAGGGGGAGCAGCTGTTTATTATTACTTGTTGTATTGGTTAGCAATGCACCAGCCCTTTCCCTTGGGGAAAGTAAAAATAAAGTCCCTCTCTCTGCACCTATCTCTTCTTCTCGCTATGACTTCTTTCACAGCCCATGTCACAGGCCAAAAACCCTAACATACATTATCTTAATAGTCTACCCCAGCTCTAAACTCTATGAAGAGTGAACATATCTAGAAAGATTAAAAGAAAATTTCCATTTCAGAATTAAATTATTGAATGTTAATTATTCTGCAATACAGAAAATTTTGAAGGAAGGAAAGATTTTGTTAATAAATTTATTTATAACTGCTTCCAGTCTGAATTTAACACTGGATGTTAGAAATAAAAATCTATGTGGTGAAATTGATAGTGTTGAATATATACAACCTAAATCTAGTTTTAATCCATTAAAAAAAATTCTACCTCTATTTGGTTTCATGGATTAATTAGTAACTTCTAGAAGTATGTCTTTCTTTCCTCCAATGTCAAGATGAGCATATCAAAATTCAGACACAGATTCAAGTTCTCTGAAACTGAGGAAAATATTTATTTTAATATGCAAGTATTTTCTATTTTCAGATTTATGTTTTCCATATCTGAAAAAATGTGTGATGAAATAATCTCCTTCATAATAATCAATTGCTTTAATTTTTCTTTGAAAACAAATTGTATCTACAACTGTTCTGTGGAAATGTGGGTGTGGAGGTTGCTAACTGAGGAGGAGCCAGAACTGACCAGATGCTAAGTGAGGAGGAAAGGAAGAGGCACCAGGGGAGCTAGAGGCCTGGGGGGCATGGAGGGGGAGGAAAAAGAAAGAAGCAGAAGAGAGGTCTGAACAGGGTTGAATTTCCTTGAAATTGAGAAAAAAAGTAAAGGGGAAATAAGAAGAGAAAGAATCAGAAGGTAGTTTTTTATTTCTCCTTCCCTCACCCCAATATGGAATCTATTCCTCCTGTCCCTGAGCCTCAGTAGCACTCATCTAGTCTCTCCTTGGAAGGTGTTAACTCTTTCGCATCTTGTCTTGCTTTTTATTAACATACATGTCCAAAGTTCCTGTCTTGCATATCACAAGACTTTTCAATTGCAATAGTGCTTCTTAATTACACCACTGTCACAAGAGAAAACTGGATCAAGGTGAGTTCTTTTGGGTTTGCAAAAATATGTGTTTCATCTGAATCAGGTCACTCTTGTTAACACAAGAGAGAATCACACCTGAGCCAAAGTTGCT
>NW_005354974.1:125685-127115 GCF_000412655.1 Myotis brandtii
GGCAGGATTTGGCAGTTGGGCTGCAGTTCCAGAGTCACTGTCAAAGGACAACCATGTCTTCAACCTTTGGGTTCCCAGCAGCACTGTCTGGGGCCCACATGGGGAAGCCTTCAGTCTATTGGGCATATTTAAAAATATATATATTTTATTGATTTTTTACAGAGAGGAAGGGAGAGGGATAGAGAGTAAGAAACATCGATGAGAGAGAAACTTCGATCAGCTGCCTCCTGCACACTCCCTACTGGGGATGTGCCCGCAACCAAGGTACATGCCCTTGACCGGAATCGAACCTGGGACCCTTGAGTCCACAGGCCGACGCTCTATCCACTGAGCCAAACTGGCTAGGGCCATTTTTTTTTCTAGACTCTAAAATAGATGGAATCCAAGAACGCCCAAAATGGAAAAATGCTTAACTTTAGGAGAACTTAACTTATTTAGTTCAAACAGGTCATATTTAACAACCTTTCATATAAAATTAAGACATGTTCCAAGTGTGTTCTGAAACATAACTAATAGGAATACTCCACAGTATAGGAGAACAAACTTTGTGGACAGACTAGGATCTACATTCTGGTTCTACCACTGCCACCTGTGCAGCCTTAGGTGTCCTTGCTGAGCACATTGAACCATTTGATATCTAGTGGGTGAGTTGCTGGGCATAGAGGACTATTTTTTTGTGAAAAGGAGGAGGGAGGAAGTTGGTGCACAAGAAGCAGGGCAGAGAGGCAGAAGACTGTTGGGGAAGAGAGGGCAGACTAGGATGTGTCCCCAGCCAGTGAAAGAGATTGTTAGCGCTGCTTCCCAGGGAGGAGGCAGTTTCCAGACAGAACAAGGCACAGGGAATCCATGTCCTGGGGGAGGGCATGACTTGGTACCATGGGCTCTGATGAAGCACCGCCTTCCACCTTCCGTAGTTTGCAAAGAGTGGATATTAACAAGGACCCTTTAGTCAAAGAACATGAGCAAACGGGTTGCTCAGCTCATAGGAGCACCTTCCTAGAGACCCTCAGGAATGCCTGGAGAGGCCTGGCAACCAAGGGCCAAAGTGCCCCAGTCACAATGAGCACTAACAACCCAGTGTCAGCATGGCTCCTGGGCGAATGCTGGTGCAAGGCCCGGGACATTCCGAGCTCATTTTTCATACAATAGGGAGTGTAGGGATTCATACCAGCTGCCTTCTTTCAGGCTTGACACAATCCACTTTCTTACTAAATGAGAAAGAAATTAAGTGTGGTTTATGGCATTCAATGCTGAATTTCCCAATCTGATCTGGATGGAAGGAGAGAACAGCTTCATCCTGGGTTTGTTTAAACCTTTAAAAAAAAGAAAGAAAGAAAGAGAGAGAGCCACACTGGAGGAGTTCATACATTCCTGACTTCTCCAAAGTTCAGTTGGCTCCAGTCCTCACATGTCACTGACAAAGATGAATC
>NW_005354975.1:0-492 GCF_000412655.1 Myotis brandtii
CACAGTTTTCTAATCCACTCATCGGTTGATGGGCACTGGGGCTGTTTCCAAATCTTAGCTGTTGTAAACTTTGCTGCTATGAACATAGGGGTGCATATATCCTTTTGGATTGGTGTTTCTGATTTATTGGAATATATTCCTAGAAGTGGGAATCCTGGGTCAAATTGCAGTTCCATTTTTAATTTTTTGAGGAAAACCCATACTGTTTTCCACAGTGGCTGCACCAGTCTGCATTCCCACCAGCAGTGCATGAGGGTTGCTTTTTCTCTACATCCTTGCCAGCACTTGTCCTTTGTTGATTTGTTGATGATAGCCATTCTGGCAGGTGTGAGATGGTACCTCATTGTTGTTTGGATTTGCATTTCTCAGATGATTATTGACTTTGAGCATGTTTTCATATGTCTCTTGGTGTTCTGTGTATCCTCTTTCAAAAACTGTCTATTTATATCCTTTGTCCATTTTTTTTTATTAAATCTTTATTGTTCAGGTTAC
>NW_005354976.1:0-759 GCF_000412655.1 Myotis brandtii
GCCCTGGTCAGAACCCAGGATGCTACTGCGGGCTCCCTTTCCATGATAGGAAAACGGGCTAACAGCCTGCATTTTTAGGCAAGGTGGCATCTACACTAATACAAAGGTAATATGCTAATTAGAATGAACATCTTCCAGAAGACCTTCCGGACATCCAGACAAAGCCATGGTGGCAGGGCTGAGGCAGAGGCAGTTAGAGGCAATCAGGCAGGCAGGGGAGAGCAGTTAGGAGGATCAGGCAGGCAGGGGAGAGCAGTTAGAGGGATCAGGCCAGCAGGAAGGAGCAGTTAGGGGATCAGGCCAGCAGGCAGGTGAGCAGTTAGGAGGATCAGGACGGCAGGGGAGAGCAGTTAAGGGTATCAGACCATCAGGGGAGAGCAGTTAGAGGGATCAGGCCAGCAGGAAGGAGCAGTTAGGGGATCAGGCCAGCAGGCAGGTGAGCAGTTAGGTGCCAGCAGCCCCGAGGGGTTCCCTGATTGGAGAGGGTGCAGGCCAGGCTGAGGGACCCCTCACTCCCGTGCACGAATTTCGTGCACCAGGCCTCTAGTTGACAAATAAAGGGAAATGAATCCTTTTCAAAGACCACGTTTAAACCCAGTGGATGCACACGACGTTGATTGACAAGAGGGGCGGGGCAGGGAACAGCGGAGGAGGAAGCCCTCTTATGCTTTGTACCTGATTTTGTTCCAGCCTGGGGGGGCCCTTTCAAAAATAAATAAGTGAAGATTTTTTTACAAGGAAATAAGCCCAGGGGCTGAG
>NW_005354977.1:0-906 GCF_000412655.1 Myotis brandtii
ATGTACCTGGGTTGTGGGTTTGCACCCCATCCCAGGTCGGGGTGCGTGCAGGAGGTGACTGGTCAATGTGTCTCTCACACTGATGTTTCTCTCTCTCTCTCTCTTTCTCTCTCTCTCTCTCTCTCTCTCTCTCTCTCTCTCTCTCACCCTCTCTCTGAAGAAGCAATGGAAAAATATCCTCCGGTGAGGATTAGCAAAACAAAAAAATCATGCCCTGATGTGAGAGCGAGAATGCTGCATGAATGTCTGGACAGGGCCTCGGCTGGTCCCCTTGGGGTAGAGGCTCCCGCAGCCTGAACCCAGTGGATGGCGGCTCTGAGCGCTGCCTTATTTCTTTCTCCAACCCTTTTCCCAATTTCTCACAAACCACTCCCATCAGACATGCACCCCAAAAACGTCATTGGAATTACTCTTGTCTGTCGCCAATGGCCTCCGTGTGGCCTAGCCAGTGGCCAGCCCTCAGCCACCCCTCACCTGACCTCTTAGCAGCTTTGATTTGGTCCGTTCACATTCTCCTGGCTTCCCTCCTGCCTCCCTAGCCACTCTTCCTCAGTCTCCTTTGCTGATCGCTCACCTTATCCCTGGCCCCTTAACATTGGAATGTCCTAGGGCTGAGTCTCTGACCACCTTCTCAGCCAACCCTCATTCCCTTGGTGACCTCAAGAGGAATTATGAGCCGCTCGAGGACGGTTCACCACAATATAGCACAGTATCCAACACACAGTAGCTGCTCAATACATTTGCTGTATATACAAATGAATGAGCACATGAATGAATGAAAGCATAAACAGGCACACTCAGACCCTGCCCTATGCAGGCCTTACCAGGGCTTTTTCTGCTGCTGACAAGGACAGATTCCAACTTCCAAGCTCCCTCACTCCCTTACCTTCAGCACCAGCTCCTTTC
>NW_005354978.1:0-730 GCF_000412655.1 Myotis brandtii
GGTTGCCACCATTTGGGAGGTTGCTATTTGATTGATTAAAACAATTCCTTTTTTGTAGAGAGAATGAGGGAGAGAGAGGGAAACATCCATGTGTTGTTCCACTGAAAGTGTGAGTGTTGAGTAGGACACATGCAAGGAGTAGGATACATCGGGGTCTTATCTTGTTTAATTTTCTCCCCACAGAAGGTTGTTATCTTCCAAGGGCAGAAGTATCTTGAGGAGAATTCCGATGTCCAGATGTCTGACGAGGAAGTTGGTGACACAGACCACGTGTTGGAATTGTCCATGAAGTACCAATCCCCCATGGGGTACATCCTGAGAACAGCCAGGAGGTCCATGGAGAGCCGTGGAACCAGCCAGGAACCAGTGACGTGGTGTGGGCTCAGGTGAGTGTGTGATGCCCTGACCTGTGGGGACAGGTGGGAGCCAGTACAAGGGGGAGTGGTGACCACAGCGGGGCTTGACAAGAAACCTGAGGCTGTGCCGGCTGCCCAGTGGGGCTTGACCGGGGACCACAAGGCACACCCCCTTCCCTGGCGCCAGGCCAGGGGCCTGAGGCTGTGCCCGACCCCTGGCAGGGCTTGACAAGGGTGGGACCCACCGGGTCTGGATCTAGCCCAATGGGGATGGGGCTGGCCGGGTCTGAGTCTCCGGTGATTTCGAGGCTCCTGTGGGTGGGCGGATACTTGACTGTTGGTCCCGTGGTGCACCCCAGACTCTGACAGGAGGA
>NW_005354979.1:0-808 GCF_000412655.1 Myotis brandtii
TTCGCAGATGGCATGATATTGTACATAGAAAACACTAGACTCCAACAAAAATTTACTATATTTAATAAATGGTTCAGCAATGTAGCAGGATACAAAATTAACACCCAGAAATTGATGGCATTTTCATACACCAATAATGAATTCTCAGAAAGTGGAACTAAACAAACAATCCCATTTACCATTGCAACAACAAAATTAAGATACATAGGAATACACTTACCCAAGGAGGTAAAAGACTTGTGCTCAGAAAACTACAGGATGTTGAAAAAAAAAAGAGAGAGGTAGAGGAAGATATAAACAAGTGGAAGAATATCCCATGTTCATGGATTGGTAGAATTAACATCATTAAAATGTCCATACTATCTAAAACAATCTACAGATTCAATGCAATCCCTATTAAAATACCAACAGCATATTTCACAGACCTAGAACAAACACTCCAAAAATGTATATGGAACCAAAAAAGACCCTGAGAAAGAAGAACATAGTTGGAGGGATCACAATACCAAATATCAAGTCATACTTCAAAGCCTAGTACTGGCACAAGAACAGGCATATCGATCAATGGAACAGAACAGAGACCCCAGAAATCGACCCAAGCCATCACACTCAGTTACTATTTGACAAAGGAAGCAAGAGCATACAATGGAGTCAAGACAGTCTTTTCAATAAATGGTGTTGGGAAAATTGAACAGCTACATGCAAAAAAAACGAAACCAGACCATCAACTTACACCATACACAAAAGTAAACTCAAAAAGGATAAAAGACCTAAATGTAAGTCTTAAAACCATAAAAATCCTAGAAGA
>NW_005354980.1:0-582 GCF_000412655.1 Myotis brandtii
AGCAATACCTCAGAAAATTCAAAATGGAATTGCCTTATGACATGGTAATTCCACCTCTGGGTATATAACCAAAGAAACCCAAACACTAATTCAAAAGAATATATGCACCCCCATTTTCATCGAAGCATTATTTGCAATAGCCATGATATGAAAGCAACCCATGTGCCCATCAATAGATGAGTGAATAAAAAAGTTGTGGTACATATACATGATGGAATACTGCTAGGTTATAAAAAAGAATGAAATCTTATTTGCAACAGCATGAATAGACCTAGAGGGTATTTTGCTAAGTGAAACAAGTCAGAGAAAGACAAATTCTATATGATTGCACTTACATGTGTAATCCAAATCCTATATAATAAAAGCCGAATATGCTAAGTGTCTGGTCATCCAGTCAAAGCGTAATATGCTAATGATATGCTAAGACAGCTCAACAGCTCGCTATGACATGTACTGACCACCAGGGGGCAGACAGTCAACCAGTTGACCAGTCGTTATGACATGCACCAACCACAAGGGGGTGGACGCTTCGACAGGTAGGTTATCTTGCTGCTGGGGTCCGGCTGATTGGGACTGAGCAAG
>NW_005354981.1:0-519 GCF_000412655.1 Myotis brandtii
CATAATACTCTCCAGGTCCCCTCATGCTGTCTCAAAGGGTAAAAGATTTTTCTTTTTTACTGCTGCATAGTCTTCCATGGTGTAAATGTACCACAGCTTTTTTATCCACTCATCTACTCATGGGCATTTGGGCTCTTTCCAGATCTTAGCTATTGTATATTGTGCTTCTATGAACATAGGGATGCACACTTTCTTTCTGATTGTATTTCAGGTTTCTTAGGATATATTCCTAGAAGTGGGATCATTGGGTCAAATGGCAGTTCCATTTTTAATTTGTTGAGGAAATTCCATACTGTTCTCCATAATGGCTGCACCAGCCTGCATTCCCACCAGCAGTGCACGAGGGTTCCCTTTTCTCCACATCCTCACCAGCACTTGCCATTTCTTGATTTGTTGATGGTAGCCATTCTGACAGGTGTGAGGTGATACCTCATTGTCATTTTAATTTGCATCTCTTTGATGATTAGTGACTTTAAGCAATCTTTCATATGTCTCTTGGCCATCTGTATGTCTCCTTTG
>NW_005354982.1:0-798 GCF_000412655.1 Myotis brandtii
ATTATGACAAAATACTATTAACAACTCTATTCCAACATAATAGGGAAAGTAGAGAAATGGACTAGATGAATTGAACATATTCCTAGAAAAATACAATCTTCCACAACTCAATCAGGAAGAATCAGAAAACCCAAATAGGCCAAAAACTACCAATGAAATTGAAGCAGTAATAAAAAAAACAAAAACAAAAAAAACTTTCAGCAAACAAAAGGCTGGGTCCAGACAGCTTCATAGGGGAGTTTACCAAACATTCAAAGAAGAACTAAAACATATCCTCCTCAGAATATTCCAAAAAATTCAACAGGAAAGAATAATATTCCAAGCTGTTTCTATGAAGCCAGCATTACCCTAATCCAAAAACCAGATAAAGACACTACAAAGCAAAAGAATTACGGGCCAATATCCCTGATGAACATAGATGCTAAAAACCTCAACAAAATTTTAGCAAATTACATCAAGCAATACATTATAAAGATCATACACCATGACCAAGTGGAATTTATTCCGGGGATGCAAGGCTGGTACAATGTCCGCAAATCAATAAACGTGCTACATCACATAAACAAATTGAAAGACAAAAACAACATGATCATATCAATTGATGCATAAAAAGCACTGGACAATATCCAACACCCTTTTTTGATAAAAACTCTCAGCAAAGTGGGAATAGAGAGATCATACCTCAACATAATAAAAACCTTATATGACAAACCTATAACCTATATCACACTCAATTTACAAATACGAAAAACATTTCCCAAGAAAAAGACAGGGATGCCTACATTCACCACTCCTGTT
>NW_005354983.1:0-580 GCF_000412655.1 Myotis brandtii
CCGGCCAGGTGACCTTAGCTGCACTTAGCTTATCCAGTCTGCATTTCTCTGTACCTGGCGACAGCGACAGCGGGTCTCCAGCGGCCAGTTCTCAGCCACATCTGGCGCGGTGGTTGGCTTTCTCCTGGTCGCTCAGGGTGGAGCCTGGCCTCACTCACAGCTCTGCACGAGGACCACCTACGACAGGACACCCTGGAGACACCAGCAACCAGTGGGCATGCGCCTTTTGTTCTGGTCTTTATTGAATGGGGTGTTTGACAGATCTGCTAGCCTCATATTAACTGGTGGGAAACTGATGGTGATGCAAATGATCCTATCTGGTGGCAACAAATAGGATGTTGTCCCGCAGAGATGGTAGTGGTTTATCAACCGCAGACCCCCAGCAGGGACTGTGTAGTGCACTGGGGAGCCCTGTGCAATGTGGCAACACACCTTCTCTCAGACACTGTAGTCTTTCATTGCTTCTATGGTTTGGGAACCACTTGACCATCCTGCTGGCTTCCTTATGATTGAGATCAATAAATCGTTGACAGCCCTAGCTGATTTGGCTCAGTGTATAGAGTGCTGGCCTGCGGACTGA
>NW_005354984.1:0-213 GCF_000412655.1 Myotis brandtii
AGATGCAAAAAGGACAGATAGGCTCAGTTACGGTAAACGTTGACCTTATCAGTGAAGATATCGGCTTAGGATAGGACGTAACTGCCCACCATAACTGCTTTTAGTTAAGGTTTAATTTCAGACCATCCTTTGTGGTTACTTTAGGTCTCCGAGTCTGCAAAACTGCCATGCAGGCCTCTCCTGAGCTTGTCAGGTCAGCATGTGGCCCCTTTC
>NW_005354984.1:368-856 GCF_000412655.1 Myotis brandtii
ATTTTACTTTTTATCCAATCTCAGGGGTTTCCCCTGCTTTGCTTTATCCCTCCTACTTAATCTATCACCAATGAATTTCATGTAACCCACCTACGTACCTCCTTTGATTGCAATGTATAAATACAAATGTAACGCGCCATTCTCCAGAGCATTATCTCAATTCGTTGAGGTTCTGCTTCCTGGCATATGTCAACAGTTTGGCTCAAATAAACTCACAAAAATTCTTTACAGGTTTCAATGGTTTTTTATGTTAACACAGGTCAGCATGTGGCCTTTTTTTTCCCCATCCACAATTCTTTGAAAACATCAAGAAAATTGATAAACCATTAGACTGACTAAAATAAACAGAAGACTAAAATTTCTAAAATCAGAAATGAAAAATGTGGACGTTACTACTGACCTAACAGAAATAGAAAAGATAAGAGAATTCTATGAACAATTTTAATACCAACTGTTACAGTTAAGCCCCCCTTGTAAAATCTCTTAAC
>NW_005354985.1:0-276 GCF_000412655.1 Myotis brandtii
TCACATGACGCCATCACAAAATGGCCACTGAGACTTCGTCACAAGATGGCTGCCATGATGCCACAAGATGGCCACCACAAGATAAACACCACAACAGATGGCCAGCAGGGGAGGGCAGTTGTGGCCGATCAGGCCGGCAGCAGAGGGCAGTTGGGGGCAACCAGGCCGGCAGGGGAGGGCAGTTGGGAGCCATCAGGCCAGCAGAGGAGGGCAGTTGGGGGCGAGATCAGACTGGCAGGGGAGGGCAGTTGGGGGTGAGATCAGGCCGGCAGGGGA
>NW_005354985.1:2207-3483 GCF_000412655.1 Myotis brandtii
TGTTTTAATTTGCATTTCCATGATTGCCAATGAGGTTGAACATCTTTTCATATAGCTATTGGCTGTTTGTATGTCTTCTTGGGAGAGGTGTATTTTCAGGTCCTCTGCCCACTTTTTTGATTGGGTTGTTGGTGTTGAGTTTTATCAGTTCTTTATATATTTTGGAAATTAAACCTTTGTCAGAGCTACTGTTTGCAAATATCATCTCCCATCTTGTTGGCTGACTATTTGTTTTGTTATCCATTTCTTTTGCTGTGCAGAAGCTCTTCAGTTTGATATAGTCCCATTCATTTATTTTTGCCTTTACTTTCCTTGCCTTTGGGGTCAAGTCCATAAAATGTTCTCTACCACAGTATATTTTGAAGTTGGGTAGTGTGATACCTCCAGCATTGTTCTTTTTTTTTTTTTTTTTTCAGCATTGCTTTGGCTATTCTGGGTCCTTTGTGGTTCTATAAAAATCTGATGATTTCTCATTCTATTTCTTTAAAAAATGACATTGGGATTTTGATGGGGATTGCATTAAATCTGTATATTGCTTTGGGTAACATGGCCATTTTAACTATGTTGATTCTTCCAATCCATGAACATGGGATATTTTTCCATTTTGTTGTGTCTTTTTCAATCTCTTTTAATAATGTTTTGTAATTTTCAGTATATAGGTCTTTCACATTCTTTGTCAAGTTTATTCCTGGGAATTTTATTCTTTTGGTTGTGATTGCAAAATGAATCATTTTTTCCATTTCTTCTTCTGAAGATTTGTTGTTGGTATACAGGAAGGCAATGGATTTTTGCACATTGATTTTGTATCCTGCAACTTGACTGTATTTGTTTATTGTTTCCACGTGCCGGGTTAGCTCTCTGTGCATCCCACCGGCTGAGGAAAGTGCCCGTAACTGCTGCTGCCAGTTCCCGGTTACACTGCAGAAATGCCGCTGTGCTGTAGCCGTGTCCGGCTTCTCTCTCTTCTCCTCTCCCGGCGTACTCCAAGGAGCCCACCTTAGTTGTTTCAGTGTGCAGGTCGCTCAGGCGTGCATCCCTGTTGAGCAGGGACTTCTTTGTTGAATTATAGGTGGTTATTTTGTTTAAATGTTAGGGGGAGAGGATAGATGCGCCCTTACACCACCATTCCTCTGACATCACTTGCAAGAGTAAAGTGTTTTAAATATGTCATGAGATAATTACCTCAAAAATGCAATGATAATTATATTATTTAATATAAAGTATCTGGATAAAGAAAACAATAACATTGGTAATTAACATATAATAAAATGTTTAA
>NW_005354986.1:0-458 GCF_000412655.1 Myotis brandtii
AAGCCCCTCAGGCCAGGTCCTTAGAGATCCCTGCAGGATCTATCTCAGGGACATGATCAGGGAAAGGGGCTCAGGGACCTGGACTGAGACTGGTCTCCCTCTGCTTACTCACTCCCATCAAATTGCTCCTTCTCTATGTGGTGAATGTCTGTGGGGCTGGAATCTGGGAAGGGAACTCTGACCTTAGGATGTTTGTCTCCACTGTATGTGTCCTGCATTAAATTCCCAAACCCAGCTTGGGACATGATGCAGAGGGGGATAGAGGAGAGTCCAGGGCTGGCAGTCCTGTGTGTGAAGTAGAATTCACCCCACCCAACACCTAGAGGTCAGAGAGCAATCACTCACGGAATACACCGAGCCATCCAAAATCTCTTACCCTTCACGACTTTGGAAAGGTAGTTACTAAGCCATAAATATTTTCGTCCCTCACAGTGACGTTTCTTATGATCAGGGATCCT
>NW_005354987.1:0-426 GCF_000412655.1 Myotis brandtii
TGCACCAGTCTGCATTCCCACCAGTAGTGCACAAGTGATCCTTTTTCTCCGCATCTTCTCCAGTACTTGTCTTTTGTTGATTTATTGATGATAGCCATTCTGACAGGTGTGAGATGGTACCTCATTGTTATTTTGATTTGAATCTCTTGAATGATTAGTAACTTTGAGCATGTTTTCATATGCCTCTTGGCTTTCTGAATGTCTTCTTTTGAAAAGTGTCTATTTAGCCCTGACAGGTTTGGCTCAGTGGATAGAGCATCAGCCTGCGGACTCAAGGGTCCCAGTTTTTAGTCCAGTCAGGGGCATGTGCCTTGGTTGCGGGCACATCCCCAGTGGGGTGTGTGCGGGAGGGGGCTGGTCAATGTTTCTCTCTCATTGATATTTCTAAGTCTCTATCCCTCTCCTTTCCTCTCTGTAAAAAAATCA
>NW_005354988.1:0-942 GCF_000412655.1 Myotis brandtii
GGTTTGATACCCAATTGGGGTACTTATAGAGGCATCGGACTGCTCTCTCTCTCTCTCCCTCTCTCTCTGCCTCTATCCTTTTATTTCTCTCTAATATCAATAAACATAATTCTCCCATGAGGATACAATAATTAAAAACTCATACAACTTAATACCAAACAATCTAATTTAAAAATGGGCAGAGGCCCCAGCCAGTGTGGCACAGTGGTTGAGCACTGTCCTATCAACCAGAGGTCAAGCAGTTCTATTCCCAGTCAGGGCACATGACTGGATTGGGTGGCAGGCTCAATCCCCAGTAAGGGGTGCACAGGAGGCAACCAATCAGTGATTCTCTCTCATCATTGATCTCTCTCTCTCTTTCTCTGAAATCAATATATATATATTAAGAATGGGCAGAGGAACTGAACAGACACTTTTTCCCAAGAAGACATATAAATGGTCAACAGATATATGAAGATATACTCAACTTCACTAGCTATTTGGGTAATGCATATCAAAACTAGAATGATATACCACTCCACATCTGTCAGAATGGTTATTATCAACAAGACAGTAATAACAAGTAGTGCAGAGGTATTATATAATGTTATTTATTTGAGTCTTCTCTCTCCCTTGTTTATTCTTTCTAAAAGTTTGTAATTTTTAAAAAAATTTTCCAAAAACTAACTCATACTTTCATTACTTTTACTATTGTTTTTGTAGTTTCTATTTCTTTTCTGTGTATACTTTTAGGTTTATTATTTCCTTCCTTTTGCCAGCTCTATGCTTAGGTGTTTTTTTCCCCCTAGGTTTTTGAAGCATAAGTTAGGCTTTTATTTGAGAATTTTTTTTCTGAATGTGGGCATTTATCTCTATAAATTTCTCTATAAAACTGCTTTAGCTGTAACCATAAGTTTTAATATGTCGTGTTCCCATTTTTGTTTTCCTCAACAAACTTGGATT
>NW_005354989.1:0-793 GCF_000412655.1 Myotis brandtii
CCAACCTCACTGGGGCCGTCCCTACCTCACCGGGGCCATCCCAACCTCCCCGGGGCAGTCTCGACCTCACTAGGGCCGTCTCGATCTTTCCGGGGGCATCCCGACCTCACCGGGGTCGTCCTGGCCTCACTGGGGCCATTTCGACCTCACTGGGGCTGTCCTGACCTCACTAGGGCCGTCCCGATCTCACCGGGGCTGTATTGTCCTCACCGGGGCTGTCCCGACCTCACCGGGGATGTCCCAGCCTCACCAGGGAGACACAAAGTTTGGCCCTCTGTCCCCTGCCGGGCGGCTCCCCACCAGACAAAATCTCCAGGCGTTCCTTTTGGCTGAACATCCAGGACGCCTGCTTGGACTACGCCCTCCACCAAGTGCACAGGCTGCCCATCTGCCGTCCCCCAGCGTCCCACGCGAGACTGGAACCGGTGGGCGTGCTTGTGTGCCTGCTGGTACAGCGGTTCCACATCGCCGGCCCAGCCCCGGCCTGCCCCGAACCCGACTCCGCCCCCCAAGTGCGTTCCTCCCGGATGCTAGGAGCTGAAATCTGCAGCCTGCGGGGTTGGGCTCTGTACTTGGTGCCTCTGCACATCCTACTCAGTCTCAATGCTCTTCTTTCTATGCGAGGAGTTGAAATCTGCAGTTTGTTGGGTTGGGCTCTGTACTTGGTGCCTCTGCACATCCTACTCAGTCTCAATGCTCTTCTTTCTATGCGAGGAGTTGAAATCTGCAGTTTGTTAAGTTTGCTGGGTTGGGCTTTGTACTTGGTGTCTCTGCGCATCCTACTCAGTCTCAA
>NW_005354990.1:0-465 GCF_000412655.1 Myotis brandtii
AAAAAAAGACATGATTCAGTATCCAATTAAGTGGCTGATGTCCTTGGATACTTAATTTTGAAATAAAATATCATGGGAAAGAGGTAATTCGGAAGTGACATGATCAGGTTTGTATTGTAGAGAGCTCGCTGGCAGTTCTGTGAGAAGGGCTTTGGAAGTGAGGAGGATGCTGGATGGCCTAAGCTGTGATGGTGGCTTGGGCAAGCTTGACACAATGACCACGGAGAAGTGGCGGGGGCGGGGGGGGGAATGGAGACACCCAAGGACTTACTAGTACTGATGGTTTGAAGAAGAGAGGGATGAGGTGACACTCCAGCTTTTGGATTCTGCAATGACACGTGTAGTCGGTCATGTTATACCGCTGTAGAAGCACGCTAAAGTGTTTGTCTAACATGGCCACCAAGGACTGGCCTGCCTTTCTTCAAGGCGGTCAGCCATGCTCACGTCTCCCGACAATATTCTGCT
>NW_005354991.1:0-4750 GCF_000412655.1 Myotis brandtii
TATTAATCAGCCAATAGTAAGGGGTCATTGTCTCTGTTCTGTGCTCCATCCCAGGTGGTAGGGTGACTTGCCAATAAGGAAAAATGGTCCTTACGTGACTTTCCCCACCTGACTGCGTAGAAAATGCTGTGTTCGTGAGTGGGGTCCTGGTCCTGTCGACAAGGCAAAACAAGCAAACAAACAAAATCTCACCAACAAACGACAAAGAGAAAGAGTTGGACGGAGTCATAACTCAGAGAGAGGAGCGCCCTGCACATTCTCGTGCAGAGAGCACCTGGTCCTCCCCACCCCACTCCCGCCCTTCAGTGCTGGCGTCTCCACCTTAAGCTGCACACGCTGCTAGTTCTGAGCCCACACCGCCTGCCTTGTCCCCAGGTGGAGGGGGGCATAGTTGCCTACCATTCCCTGTGTTTGGACAGCTCATATATTTGAAAACAATTAAATTCTATATTCTGATTTGCCGGTGGATCAAATTCAGTTACACTGCCTTTCTCCCATGTAGTGTATTCCCTGACTCCTTAAGTATATTTAACAAAGGCTTGCTGCATGCTGGAATTTAATTTGTGTCTGCCATAACATTTCTCTTTTAGAACCGATTGCTCACCTTAGGAGGAATCTCTAAGACACATTTATTATCCATGTTAGTGCTGGGTTCTTCCCATCTTCCAAATATGTCCAGCAGCAAGAGGAGAGAGTGTTGGGACTGTTTATAGGTGGGAAAATGAGTGAGGGATTGGACGGCGATAGTCCTGTGGCTTTCAGGCAGCGGAACCAGGCTCCTGGTTCGTTGCAGCATCTGTTTTGTTCCTGTTCAGTGTCAGGGAAGGTCAAGGTCTCAGTTGTAGCTCTGATGTCTTGCCAAGACGTTTCAGAAAAACAATCCTACTTATTTATAGCTCAACCCTAGGGCCTTGGTGTTGTTGCCGGATGGGCACTCAGAAACATCACTGCGCATAAAAGGATCAGATACCTTTCGGAGCAAACTGGCATTCTTCTCTACATTTATCAGGAGCCTTTACGTCAGGAAAAGGATGCGTCTTTTCTGGCAGGTACAGGACAGTTCTATCACATCCCGTGTATTAACGCATGAGCCCATTTAAAAGTAATGCAGGGCCACGTTAACAAAAGAAAAATTTTATCTTTAAAAAGAAAAAGACTATTGATGTCCCCAGAACTCACTGGAAATCCAATATAATAAAGAGGTAATATGCAAATTAACCCTCACGCAGTCACAAGATGGCTGCGCCCACAGCGGAGGCGGGTTCCCTTAACGATCGATCAGCAGGGACCTGAGGCTGCGTGGTGCAGGGCTGGGACGGGGGACTTGAGGCTGTGACCCCCACCCCAGTGCCAGGCCGTGAGACCTCAGGCTGCACCCTTTGCCCTAGGCCGGGGGTCCTGAGGTTGCGCCCCCCGCCCCAGCACTGGCCTTGGGGACCTCAGGTCATGCCCTCCACCTGGCGGGGCTTAATGGGGGACCTCAGGCCATGCCCCCCGCCCAGCTGGGCTTGACGGGGGACCCCAAGGCGCGCCCTTTTCCCTGGGCTGTGGAACCTCAGGCCGTGCCCCCTGCCCAGGCGTCGGGCCTGGGGACCTGAGGCTGTGCCCTCTGCCCATAAGGGCTTGATGGTGGTGGGGTCGGCTGGGTCGGGGTCTCGCATGATTTCGAGGTGCAAGCGGGTGGGCGGGGACTTGACTCTGGGTCCCGCAGCATGCCCCAGACTCTGACAGGAGGAAGATTTTCATATACATTTTACTAATTTTCTTTCATCCCCGATAGTTCTATTATAGAGAAAGGGCAAATAGCAATATTAAAATATTCCCCCTAATTAACCCCCTTTAATGTGCATGAATTTCGTGCACTGGGCCACTAGTAATGAACTAAAAAGAGATACTTGGCTCCCAGCTTCCCAGCGTCACTGTGCAGGCAATGTCCCAGGTGCTGAGAGAGAAGAAAGCACTGATGAGACCCTTGATGGATGGGCCCTCCATTTAGTTCCAAAAAGACACAAGTTCCCTGTCTTCTAGCCAGAGCCCCGAGAATCACTGCCACCCAGATGCCTGATGAAGTCCTCCCCGAAATGACAATGAAAATAATTACATCGTTAAGCGAGTCAACTTATTTTTTTAAAATACTCCTTTGGCAACGCAGACACACTGACATTCGTAACAAAGAAAAAGGAGCGTTTTCATAAGCAATGGCTCTTAGAGCTCCGCCTTGCGGTTGTGGTCACTGCTCAACAATAGAGATGACTTAGGCTGCGTCGGGACCAGCTGCCTCGGTGCTCGGAGAATGAGAGGAAAAGGAAGGCTTCAGTCACTCAGATGCTTTCCCTCCTTCTCAACCTTCAGTTTGCGAGAAGACTATAGACAAGAAGGATGTGGAACAGAAGAACTATTGCTGCATAAAATCTTCCCCTTCATTCTTCTCAGACACATTCCCTTCCGTAAACTCACTTTCCACACGTGTGGGAGCTGAGGGCGGCGTGCAAGGGGCCGGCTGCGTCCCTGGGCTGCCTTGGCCCCGGGAGACCAGAAGTGCAGCAGCTGCAGTCACAGCTCTGGGCTTCCTGTCCCAGCGCTCACAACGCCCGCCAACACCCAGGAGTTTTCTAAAACCTCCTTCGCAGGTGGATGGATCCTGAGCGGTCAGGGCAAAGGTTTTCCTAAAACGCTGGGGTTTGCATTAACCGCTTTTCTCCGTGTGCAGAGTGCGCACGCCACCCGGGGAGTCAGCGCCCGTGTCCGCGTGGTGTCTCGGGGAATGGAATTCACGGTGACAGAACCCGAGCTGCCCTGTTTCACCAGCACCACCTACACCGAGACGGATGACGGGTGTTTTCACTCTCGGCGCCGGAGCAAACGCGACCGTGATGTAGTCACAGCGCATCCCTGGAGGAAGTCACGATTTGTAAACATGCGGTGATCTGAGGGAAGGCGGTGTTGGGCTTCCATGGCCTTCCTCTCTCACCGGCGGGGGTTTGGTTGTTAAAAAGCAAATTCCAATGGAGTCCGTTTGAAGCTCTCACTGGCTTGATGAAGTGATTTGTGAATGGGGTGCAGAAGGCGCTCCCAGCGGTTGTGCAAAATAGGAGGGTTCCATAGGAAGAAGGGGGAGGACCGGGAGCTCTTAGCAAAAGAGAGAAGAGTAAGCATTAACTTCAGACCAGGGCCTCCAATGTTGGGGGCAAGGGAAGGCAAGGGGTGCGTCATGTGGATCGCCTCCTCTTTCTTTCTCTTTTAAAAATATTTTTTATGGATTTCCGAGAGGAAGGGACAGGGAGAGAGAGAGAGAGAAACATCAATGATGAGAGAGAATCACGGATCACCTGCCTCCTGCACGCCCCCACTGGAGATTGAGCATGTGCCCTGACCGGGAATTGAAACGGGACCTCCTGGTTCATAGGCTGATGCTCAACCACTGAGCCACACCGGCCAGGCGATCGCCTCTTCTTTCTCCGGGGGATGGAGAGGGCCCGGGGACTGACGGCCTCCTGGTGTTGGCGGAGAGTGCCAGCCTGGTGACTCAGATGACCGCTCTGGTGAAGGTTGAAATGGCCATTAGGTCAGGTAGTAAGTCCTGGGCTTTAGCACAAGTCACGCCATTTTGGGCCTGAGGTTTTCTCTTTCGAGGGGCGTTAGGACAATGTGATTGTGGGAGGATCTGTGTAAGGTCTCGACTTTATTCTGTAAGTGGGTTTTTTGTTTGTTTGTTTTTTACCAGAGGCTCAGCATTTTTTGATCTCAGCATTGCAAATTATCAAGACTCCAATAACCCACATATTCCTTATCGATAAACCATGAATAGAGTGACTGCTAGTCCTCTGGTCTTTCTCCTCCCCTAGAGGCTGTGACACGGCACCTTCTCCTGCCTCCAGCCAACAAGCCACGGAGAGAGAGCAGCTGACGGCCTGACCTCTGAGCAGCCCCCACGTTCGAACTTGAACTGGCGTCCAGGGGGGTGAGGGCAAGTGGCCTTCTTCTTCCCACAAGGACAGAATCCAGTTCTCACTGCTTCCTAACCGCTCCCTGGCCAGGGCTGTGCTCCCGGAAAACCGTCCTACTTCCTCCTTCCCCTTTCTGAAACAATGAACCGTGTTTTCTTTTCTTTTCTTTTCTTTTCTTTTCTTTTCTTTTCTTTTCTTTTCTTTTCTTTTCTTTTCTTTTCTTTTCTTTTCTTTTCTTTTCTTTTCTTTTCTTTTCTTTTCTTTTCTTTTCTTTTCTTTTCTTTTCTTTTCTTTTCTTTTCTTTTCTTTTCTTTTCTTTTCTTTTCTTTTCTTTTCTTTTCTTTTCTTTTCTTTTCTTTTCTTTTCTTTTTTCCTTTTCTTTTCTTTTCTTTTGTTTTTTGCAGTCCCAGTTGGAAAATGTCCACTATGCTGTCACCTGTCTGAGCAGCTTCTAACTCAGCTTCTCCCGTGGTCATGATGTAAATTAGCCTCGAAGATGAGCGGAACGTCCCGGATTAACAATTCTGTACAGTCAGGAGTCTGTGGTCACAACACCGTGTCAGGAATTGCCGAGGTGTAAATTGCTTCTGCTTTAAGAATGATTCTTTCTATTAAATTATGGTCCGAAGCCAAGAGGAGCCAGACGTCATAGCAATGACTTTAAGTATTAGGAATTAAATATATATATACTAGAGGCCCGGTGCACAAAAATTTGTGCACTCCTGGGGGGGGAGTCCCTCAGTCCGGCCTGTGCCCTCTCGCAGTCTGGGACCCCTTGGGAGATAACGACTTGCTGGCTTAGG
>NW_005354991.1:7350-39171 GCF_000412655.1 Myotis brandtii
CAATAAAATATATTTAAAAATAAAAATAAAATAAAATAAAATTGTTTCCCAAATACTCGCAGACCAGCCACGATAACAGGTTGGGAGGAGGGAAGGCGTTACCTAGAAACCGCAATCACTTCCGCACTCCAATTGCTGCAGGAATGTTCTGACTCCGCTCTTTTTAAGAAATTGAAACTGGAAAGTGCCGTTTTAGCAAAAAGCCCGCTGTCTGGGGTTCTGGTCAGTGACCCCGCTCTGCATGGGGAGCGTGTCGGAGATGTTCACAGTGGCCGTTTCCCACAGTCAGAACTGGAGCCACCCCAACCGCCCGCAGGGGACTGTGAAGAAGCTGCGTGTGTCCGTCTTTGGTGCCCGTGGAAGCGCCTGGCTGAGAAAAGGGCTTTGCAGGTGGAATTACGTTAAGACTTGAGATGAGGAGACCATCCTGGTTACCTGGGCCCTGGGTGATGGTGCGTGTCTTTAGGAGGCGAGCAGAGGCCGAGGCGGGCAGGCCGTGTGCACAGGGAGGCAGAGGCAGCAGCGATGTGGCCACAATCCAACGATGCAACACCATAACCAGCGACGGGTGCTTTGTAGCAATGAGAGTGAAGTACAGCCACAAAGTGACAACAGTCAAAATAAACATAGTCTAGACTTGATCATTGTTTTGTTGGTGAATGGAGGTGCATATGGGAGAGGTCTGTGGGTTTGTTCGAATACTCTAGTTCAGTGGTCGGCAAACTGCGGCTCGGCAAACAGTGGCTCACGAGCCACATGCGGCTCTTTGGCCCTTTCAGTGTGGCTCTTCCACAAAATACCTGCTTTTCCACAAAATACCAACTTTTGCGCATGGGCCACGAAGTTTCAATCGCACTGTACGTGTGCACCTGCACGTGGTATTTTGTGTCTAGTTCATCACGCGCAGCAACTCAAGGTGATGTTTCTATAACGGAATCCTGAGAAGTTGCCAAGGCAAGCAAACGCTATTACTAGTCCAGCTCTTTTTGTTTTGTGATTTTCAATAAACAAAAGGGATTTCTCTCCCTGTGGAGCTAGAACGTGCAGAATTATATCTAGCATTGGGTCTATATATGTCTTGATTTATATATATTTTTCATATATCATCTCTGCTTATATACCTATTTATCATCTACTACAGGCCCGGTGCAGGAATTCGTGCACCAGTGGGGTCCCTAGGCTTGGCCTGTGGGATCGGGCCAAAACCGGCTCTCTGACATCCCCCGAGGGGGTCCCAGATTGCGAGAGGGTGCAGGCCAGGCCGAGGGACCCCACCAGTGCACGATTGGGGCAGGGGAGGGAGGAGGGAGGCTGGCCAACCAGGGAGGGACTGAGGGAGGGCTCCAGGGTGTGTCTGGCCCATCTCACTCAGTCCAGATAGGCTGGACCTCAGCAGTAAGCTCACCTACCAGTCAGAGCATCATCTGCCCCGTGGTCAGTGCATGTCATATTGAGCGGTTGAGCCACCTTAGCATATCATTAGCATATTACGCTTTGATTGGTTGAACAGATGACCGGATGACTGGACACTTAGCATATTCAGCTTTTATTATATAGGATTATCTCTGTCTATGTGTCATCTATATCTATCATCTGTCTTAGAGTACACATAGACATTTATTTATTTATTTATTTATTTTTTTTATAGGCCTAACCAATGGACATGGACAACGGGGGGGAATGAGGGAGGGGGGGTAGGGGATAACGTGGGGATAAGGACACAGATGTAATATCTTAATCAATAAAAAATATATTAAAAAAAGAATTTAAATAAAGCTTTTAACAGCCAAGAGGGTGATTTACAATCCCAGCCTCCCCCTTGGGAGGACAGCTAGCTTAATAAGGTCCCAACCACCATGAGGCTGCTATGCCACCAAAATTCAGATATTCTAGGCTGTGAAAGAAGTTAGCGCTGCGGCAGTAGCCTGAGATATTATCTCTAAGGAAGAATGTAGCAGTTTCAGCTAGACAAATTTTAATTTACCTGCTCTTAGTTTTTATTATAAAAGGTCTGTTGTACTTTGTCAAAGGTATATTTTCTTGAAAATAAAAGTACATTTAGGGTGTGTTCATAAATATTATTCTGGGAAATGTTATCTGTTTACTTTTTGCTAATCATTGAAGAATTGGGGTTTCTAAGAATGAGGAATTCTAATACATTTTAAAGAAAAAAGAAAGAAAAGGCCAGTACAAGTTACTGAAGATATAGCAAAAAGAAAGAATATTAGAGTAAAAATACTTAATAGAAGGTCTAAGGCATAGTTATTCATTTTTGAAGGACATAGAAAGAAGGTTTAAAGGCTAATTTAGAAATATAAAATTTATAAATGTTATATATATAATAAAAAGTAAAAGAGAAATATTAAAAGGAAATTGATTAAATAATGCAGGCCAGTAGGCTAGGACAGACAGAGTAGGGCAGTGGTCAGCAAACTCATTAGTCAACAGAGCCAAATATCAACAGTACAATGATTGAAATTTCTTTTGAGAGCCAAATTTTTTAAACTTAAACTATATAGGTAGGTACATTGTTATTAGCTTAATTAGGGTACTCCTAAGCTGGCCTTTGCTAAAAACGTCCTCAATCTGATTGAGGTATGTTCCCTGAGATTGACCCCTTCCAACTCTCCCATCCACACTCGTCTTGTATACTTGTTTCGTCTATCTTTTGTCACCCGCACATGATTTGTGGACGCGACTAGCACTAACCACTGCACAATGGGACTCTACACATAGACATTTAAAATAAAGAATGATTTAACTTGAATCTAATTGATTTCTTTTTTAATGAAAAGAACCCCTTTTTCTCAAGCTGATACTATCTCCCAGGGAAAACTTTGCAATCCGTCCCTGCCCCTCCCCGGGGGCCCAAGATCTGCCCAGGGATACTGTCGTCTTCTACATTCTTCTAACTTGCCCATTTCCGTCTGATTTAGAGAAAGACTCTCCGCGTGAGACCTTTCCTATTTGATTCCTCAAAAAAGTCAGAGTGATGAATGGCCTTTTTAAAGATGCTCTCCACACAGAGGGGCTTTCTCAGGCTTGAGGGCTGAGTATAGTCACAGCAGGGGCGGCGGCAGCCAGCGGTACCCACGGGCAGCACAGCGGCCGCCTTATTAATCTCCCAGGGAGCGATCGGGTGCCCGCCGGCCCATCGCGCCCGTTTCCCTGCAGTTCCCTTGGGTGAATGTGCACTCATTACAGACGGAACGGCCTCTTGCCACCCCAGCCTATTACAGTCGTGCCTCAGGCCAGGTGAGGAGAGAGCCGCCCTCGCACCCCAGGCACCTGAGCGCACACGGTCGAACACGCGGGGACTTACGAGGACATACTTCTTACAGGACTAAGCGAGGGCTTTATGTTATATCTGCTTTGTTTCAGACAAAACTTTTCAGGGAGGAGCTATTTCTCAAGGATGACCTCTTAGAACTCGAATTTCACTTACAGAGGCCCCACATTTCTCAAAATGATTTTAGTCCCTGAGACTTTTTCTTAACGCCATCTTTCATTTTAAGGGATTACTCTATTTTTCCCAAAAGCTAAACAGCTTTGTTTTTCTGGCTTCTAAAAGGAACAAGGAGCCCTAGCCGGTTTGGCTCAGTGGATAGAGCATCGTCCTGCAGATCCAGTGATTCTCATCATTGATGTTTCTATCTCTCTCCTTTCCCTTTCTCTCTGGAAATCAATAAAAATATATTTTTTTAAAAAATAAAGCAGGGCCCGCAAGCACTGAAGCGGGGAAGGCGAACTGCGTGCAGGGCGAGACCCCCACGCCCCGCGGGTGGTGGACAGGTGGGGTCTACACTTCCCTCCTCCAGCGAAGACCGGATGGTGCAGAACTCCTTTAAGCTCAGCGAGTGGGTCTTTTTTAATTGAACAAATAATATCTACCATATATGCACCACTTACGATGAAAGCCAGAAAAGAATGGTCCACTTCATTGTTCTCAACGTATCTAACTCCCCGAACAATGTCTGGTGGAGATGTTGTGATTCACCCCCATTTTACTGACCATGGAGACACAGCACCTTTTCAGACATGACTTATTCTCACTCAGTTTAAGAGCCCGAGCTGGGGTATCAGTCTCTCCTTCCTCCTTCATTTCTGAGATGAATGAAAAGACTCTGAGATGAGATGAGGACCTCCCGGCGATGACACGCCAGCTTTGGTATTTCTGTGGCTTGAAAGCCTGTGGTTCCAGCACACAGCACATGCGTGTTCCCTCTCCTCCCACAGAAACCAGACACGATTACTGCTGCAAAGATCCCCGGCCCTGCCCCGAGGGGGAGGGTGGGAGACGGAAGCAGGACCGAGCGGGTCCGACACCCCCAGGCTCTCCGGCTCCCCCTGCTCCCTCTTCATCCCTGGGCTCCTACTTGTGTATTTTGGGCACAAAATCTTTGTATTTGACGTTATTTCATAAGGCCTGTCCCTGGCGTCTAAATGCATTTCCCCCCTTGGCTCCGGGCAACTCTCATTTTCTGAGGCGTAATAATACTCTCTCTTTCTCATTTTCCTTCCCGCAGCTTTTCATAAATTTACAGGCGAATGTTTGTCCTGCTCTGACTGGATTTTAATAAATTCTCTGATCTTCCCCCACGGGCTTGTGTGAAGTCGGAAACCTCTACCCACCACAGCTCTTCCTTTCAGCAGAGGATCCAGGGAAGCAAGAACATGTTAAAACACACGTTAGAAACGTTACAAACTGCCCTAGGCCCGGCCCGCGTGGCTCAGTGGTTGAGCACTGACCTGTGAAATAAGAGGTCACGGTTCCATTCCCCAGTCAAGGCACATGCCTGGGTTCTGGGCTCGATCCCCAGTAGGAGACGTGCAGGAGGCAGCTGATCCATGATTCTCTCTCATCATTGATGTTTCTGTCTCTCTCTATCCCTCTTCCTTCCTCTCTGAAATCAATAGAAATATATTTAAAAAAACAAACAAACAAAAGGCCAGCACCTCGAGCTGTGTTCCTTCCGTGGAGACACTGGCCAGGTAATGGTGGCGTGTTTCAGCCAGCAGCCGAGACACCAGCTACACACCAGTGGGACTCGCTTACATACTGGTGCTGAGTTCAGTGGGAAAAGCCAGCACATGGCTTGTGGGACCCAAGTTGATGGTTCAGAGTTCGCAGGACCCAGAGCTGGCCACAGGCTGGGGGATAGCAGTGTGAGGCTGTGACTCAGGTAAGGGGAGGTGAATATTATCCTATAGAATAAAGAGGTAATATGCAAATTAACCCACACACCCTCACAAAGATGGCTGCCTATGACCAGGCCTGTAGGGGGGTTAGTGAGGGACAACCAAACGACTGAACAGCAGGCTGCATGGGGCAACCAGGCCGGTGGGAAGGCTGTGAGGGGCAACCAGGTCTGCGGGGGGCGGGGGGCAGTTGGGAATGACCAGGGGGGGGGGGCAGTTGGGGATGACCAGGCTGGCAGAGGGGGGCAGTTAGGGGCAACCAGGCCAACAGGGGGGGCATTTAGGGGCAAACAGGCAGGAAGGCAGGTGAGCGATTAGGAGCCCGCGGTCTGGGATTGTGAGAGGGATGTCTGACTGCCAGTTTAGACCCAATCCCAGAGATTGGGCCTAAACCATCAGTCAGACATCCCCTGAGGGGTTGCAGATTGGAGAGGGTGCAGGCTGGACTGAGGGGACCCGCCCCACCTCCACACAAATTTTGTGCATCAGGCCTCTAGTTCACAGATAAATGCGTGGCTGAGGGAAATTGGTTTTGCCTTTGTTTAAGAACGAGTATGACAATGTTAGTGTAGGAGGCACGGTGGCAATGTCATAAGCTGGAGTGTGCTGCTACTAGACTGGAGTTTGGAAACCGGTTATGGGAGGGGAGAGGGGCCGCCCTGGGGCCGTTCTCTCTGCTCCCGAGGGAGCCTGCCCGCATGGCTGGGGCTCAGTCCAGTGCCCTCTCCCTGACTCTGAATGAGGGGCGAGGGGCGTGTTCCTGGAGCCAGTGCCTGCTGTTCCTCCCCCTTCCTAATCACTAAAACCTGGAATTGCTGATAGAAGCAAAAACATTCAGTAAAACGAGTCCCGAATCCCGGGAAGTCTTTGCTTCCTCTGTCTCACGCTGGGCTTGCCACTGGGGGGCGTTGAAGTCCTGCTGTTCTAATTGATGCCGACAGGCCATGGCCTCACGCCTACTTTCTTACGTGACATTGTACCCAGTATCGATTCCGCGCATAGACGTCCTGAGTGCATACCTTGACCCGGCAGCAGAATGTTCCTCTGTAATAATGCCACATGTCTGTTGCTTTTGAAAATTACTTCATAATCGAAGTAAATATACTTTAATTTTTAAATTTTTTTGTTAATCCTCACCTGAGGATATTTTCCCATTGATTATTTTAGAGAGAGTGGAGGGGGGAGAGACACACAGAGAGAAACATCGACATGAGAGAGACACATTGATTGGTTGCCTCCTGCACGCACCCCGACCAGGGCAGGGAATTGAACCTGGGACTCTTCAGTCCAAGGGCCGATGCTCTATTCACTGAGCCAAACCGGCCAGGGCCACATTAGCTTTCAAAACCATGATTTAAAATACCCACCTTTAGCTGGTTTGTTTACATAATTGCGTTATGGAGAAAACACAAAAGATAGCTTGCCACTATTTTCTATCCTGTGGTAATTATGTTTAAATATCACTGTACAGTATAATGGTGCTTTTGCATGCATTAGCTTGGAGTGTGTGTGTGTGTGTGTGTGTGTGTGTGTGTGTGTGTTACAGACCTGTGAAATTTGAAGCGTATGTAAATATTATGTGTGTTTTACAAAAGGAAACAATAATGAAATTCAAGAAATTTCTGTCCAACCTCCAGGTCGTAAAATTTGAGTGAGAATATTCCAAGGGTGTCTTACGGCTGTGACACAATTTTTCAGGTTTTTATTAAGCAACCTCCTTCATTTCACACAATTCCAAGATGCATCAGAAACTTGCATCGATGTAATAAATAGAGGTGGCTAAAGGTTCATGATTTACTTTCTGAAGTTGCATTATGGGAAGAATTGATATTTCAGATATTCACGTTTCTATTCAGCGTTTAGATAATAACCTTTTAACGTGACTCAAGGACATCGCTATATGGAGCAAAGAAACGATTTTGCTTTGCAGCCGAGTATTGACAATCCATGGCGTTTTAATGCTATATTTATGACTGTGTCAAAGCCATCTGACCTCAGAGTGTTCCAAACACACTGAGCCATCACAGGCCCAGCTCCATGCGCCCAGACCTGTTGTGGTTTGGAGATTTCTGTGCATTTATTCTCCCTGTTCCTCCCCGTCTCCCCCAGCACTCCTGCTGCAGACACCCAGCATCACTGGCTCTGTGGGTGGGGGATCCAGGCGAGTGGGTGGGCAGCGCGGACCGAACAGCAGGTGTGTGTTTGTGACATGAAGCCTGGCTGATGGGCTCGTTATGCCTTCTGCTCTAGCACATTCGCTGTTGCTGCGCTAGAATGGGACTGGAACACAGCCTGAGGATTACAGAGAGTCATAGACCCACATGCATCCCAGTGACTCCACGTTCCCTAAGGGTGAACCGACCGCCCATGAGCCTGTCTCTGCAGTCCTGAGCCCTTCTCCAGGCTGCGACCACACACACGCACATGCACACGCACATATGCACACACACAAACACACAAACACACATGCACACACACAAACACACATTCACATGCATACGTACACATGCATGCATGTGCGCACACACGTGCACACACATTCACACACAGCCAACACGGAAGAGCACGATGGTTTTTGAGCTGCCCATGGTTCCCACCGTGCAGTAGGCACTGAAGTGTCTTCTCACTGACAACAAAGCAGGGTAATCCACACACCGCACTGGCCTTTGTCTCAACAGCAACAGATGCATTTCTTCCCTTTTCCTTTTTAAAAATATATTTTTATTGATTTCAGAGAGGAAGGGAGAGGGAGAAAGATATAGAAACATCCATGATGAGAGAATCATTGATCGGTTGCCTCCTGCATGCCCCACACTGGGGATCGAGTTTATGTTCTAAAATAGCCACATGCGCATCTCCCCAGGACTAAACTAGCAGTTGGACATCCCTCTTGCAATCCAGGACTGCTGGCTCCTAACCGCTCACCTGCCTGCCTGCCTGATTGCCCCTAATCACTCTGCCTGCTGGCCTGATCACCCCTAACTGCTCCCTCCTGCTGACCTGATCTCCCCTAACTGCTCCCCTGCCAGCCTGATTGCTCCTAACTGCTCCCCCCTGCCGGCCTGATCACCCCTAACCGCCTCTGACTTGGCCTCTACCACCGTGGCTTTGTCCTGAAGGAAGGAAGGACAACCGGAAGATGTCTGGTTGACCCAGTCTAATTAGCATATTACCCTTTTGTTAGTATAGATGTCATAAATTGGAAATGTAAATCATTATACATGTAAAATAGGTGTAAAACAGTGAAATGCGTAAAGGGCCCCCTGAGAAAACTGTGTTAAATGAAAGAGTGTCCACAAATTGTCCCAGAAGCGCGTGGAGAAGAGAAACTGGCCGTCCTCACTGGGGTCGCTGTCGGATGGAGCTGCACATAAACCCACCCGGGTCCCCTCACGAACAGGTTCTACATGGAGGCCAACAAAGCGCTTATTACACTTTTTAAAATTTCAGATCATAAAGTGACATCCTAAGAGATGATTCTTCAAAAAAACACCTGCCTCCCATTTCTCTCTGAAACATGTCCCCTTCGCCCCCCGCGCTGCCCAGTCCTCCCTCCAGCACAGACCCTGTCTCCACCGCTGGCAGCTTCCAGCCGCCAGATGGGGTTGCGCTATTCGCAGGCAAAGGAAACCACGTTATGGCTCTGAATTAGTTCCTCAAGCTACACTCACAGGCAACGTTTTCCAGTTATTTTAGACAAACTGCCTCTGTGTTACGTACGAAATGACGTTGGGAGGAAGAGTGCTGGGCCTCGATGCGCGTCTGCTCTTTCCCTACCCGACCCTTCTCCCCCCGGGACGCCTGGCAGGGCATGTGCCGGGGGCTAGGGGAGGCCAGGGGAAGGTCAATGGGGGAAAAAGGGAGACATATGTACTACTATTTGTAATACTTTAAACCAGGGGTCCTCAAACTATGGCCCGCGGGCCACATGTGGCCCGCCGAAAACATTTATCCGGCCCGCTGGGGGTCGCTGTCGGATGGAGCTGCACATAAACCCACCCGGCTTCCCTCATGAACGGGTTCTACATGGAGGCCAACATAGCGCTTATTACACTTTTTAAAATTTCAGGTCATAAAGTGATGTCCTAAGAGATGATTCTTCGAAAAAATACCTGCCTCCCATTTCTCTCTGAAACGTGTCCCCGTCAATGAGGCCCCCTTGCCGCCCGCGCTGCCCAGTCCTCCCTTCAGCACAGACCCTGTCTCCGCTGCCAGATGGGGTCGTGCTATTCACAGGCAAAGGGAACCATGTTATGGCTCTGAATTAGTTCCTCAAGCTACACTCACAGGCAACGTTTCCCAGTTATTTTAGACAAACTGCCTCTGTGTTACGTTGGGAGGAAGAGTGCTGGGCCTCCATTCCCTACCCGACCCTTCTCCGCCCGGGACGCCTGGCAGGGCATGTGCCGGGGGTAGGGGAGGCCGGGGGAAGGTCAATGGGGGAAAAGGGGAGACATATGTACTACTATTTGTAATACTTTAAACAATAAAATTTTTAAAAAGTCAGCTTTTCTGGGAGGCATCCCGTGCTGCTCCAGGCAGAGTCGAGGGGAGGGGTTCCATTCCGTCTCTTTGACTTTGTTTTTGCTCCCCTAGATGTCTGCATTCTCTTGCCCGAGCCTCCGACCCCGACCTGGCTTTTAAATGGAGAGCGGGGACGCTGTCATCTTGGTCCACGGTGCTCGGTCACGCCGCGGCCAAGCTGGGGCACAGGTTTATGTAAAAGTCCCCGTCGGTGAGAAGCAGCAGGAGGTGCTGGGAGCACTGAGGTTTCCATTAGGCAGTTGCACAGCGGGAAGGACGTCGAAAAGGAAGGAAACATAAATCACTCGCAAATGGCTTTTTTCCCTTTCTCTGCTGGTAGACATGCGGAGGCAGAAGGTTTACAACATATGACGTGTTTTCTCAGAAAAAAATTCTATGGCACACGCACCCACCCTCATCCACCCACCAGTATGTGAAGAGATGTGATGTATTTACTTATGTTTAAATATATTTTTATTGATTTCAGAGAGGAAGGGAGAGAGAGAGAGAGAGAGAGAGAGAGAGATCAATGATGAGAGGGAATCATGGATCGGCGGCCTCCTGCACGCCCCCTACTGGGGATCAAGCCTGCAACCCAGGCATGTGCCCTGACCAGGAATCAAACCGTGACCACTTGGTTCATAGGTTGACGCTCAACCACTGCTCCACGCCGGCCGGGCTAGGGATGTGATGTAAATGAATTAAAAAACCTCACTGTGGTTTAGAAGAACAAATACCACCAGGCAGAGCTCTGGGGGAACGGATGCCGAGAGGCCATGTGGTCTCTCGGGCAGCGAGGGGGCAGGAGCACCAAGGCGGGACCGGCTGCGGCTGCTGTGCTGGTCCTCCGGGAGACCAGGCGTGTACGGGAGGCCTTTCTGCATAAAGACCAAGTCCTGGCCAGGCTTGCCCCTGGTCCGTGGCCAGGCTGACGGACTGAAAGGCAACAAAGAGGGTGGTTGGTCCCAGAGCACAGGACAGAGCTGTCGGCGGGCACCGGCCTTCCCAGGACTTCCCTAACAACTACCCCTGTGACCTCAGCGGGGACGTGGCCTGCTGTCCGTCTCTGTGATGTCAGCGGGTGAGTGACCTCTGAGTGCCCCTTCGCTGGTTGAGGATGTCCCTCTTGGTTTTGTGTCTGTAGCCGCTATGTTCACATGGCACGTTGTTTGTGCCCAGTCAGCCTTCTTGCTGTGACCTCCTCCGTGTGTCGGCCTCCCTCCACTGGCTGTAGCTCTGTAATGGCATCTGCATGCTACTCATCCTTCTGTGATAGTTCACAATGAACGGACTCTACTCGTTTCGCCATCAAGCTCTGATCCACATCTCAGCAACCAACGCCTTCACTATGTATCGCAATGATTTCCACGGGACCTCTGTGTCTATTTCAACACAGTGAATACCATCTCTAGCTTGTTTTGCTGAAGACATCACTTTCATTATATTGCTAGAGGCCCGGTGCATGAATTCGTGCAATGGTGGAGTCCCTCGGAGTGGCCTGTGGAGATCAAGCCCCAGCTTGTGCCCCTAGCCTCGCAGTCCCGATGCCCAGCCTGGCACCCCACCTTGGCCTGGCACTGCCCCCTCACCTGCTCCACCATGCTGCCTGTGGAGTGATCGATCGGGGCCAAGCCCCCTGCCTGGATCCCTCAGTGCCTAGGAGCCAGGTGGCAGCCCCGCACGCCCCCCGCCCCTACTGTCTCCACTGGTCGCTGTCTGCAGGGCGATTGGTGGGGCTATTGGGCCCCTGCTTGCACCCGCCTTGACCTGGCACCACCCGCTCATCTGCTCCACCATCCCACCACGGTCCTGCTCTTATTGAGGCCCATTGCGGCCAGCAGCACCTCCACTGCCGCCTGCTGCCAGCGCCATGTCGCCTACGCCTGCCATGTTCTGCGCCACCCCCTGGTGGTCAGTGCATGTCATAGCGAGCAGTCAAACTCCCGGTCAAATTCCTGGTTGAACGACCGCCCGAGGAGACAATTTGCATATTAGACTTTTATTACATTAGATTCCCCCACCTAAGAACTTGACATGACTTCTATGTTCTGAGAGATGAATTTGAAACTTTTACGTGCATCTTCTCATTCATGGTCAGCCGAATTCACCCATTTTCATGCCTCTGCAAACGAGGGCCCTCACTTCTCTGACCGTTCTCTGCACGTTCCTGTCCCTGAGCTGTAGCTTATGCCAGTTTTCCTTCCAGAAAGTTCTCTTGGTCCCCCATGACCTAGTCGGTCCACCCCTCCTTTGACTTTCTGCAGTATTTCTTGTTTGCTCACGACTGTGGCGATCACCATAGGGTGAATGCAGGATGCAGTTTTCTCTTTAGTTGCAAGATGAGGTGGGGGTGGGTGGAGGTGGGCGAAGAGCAGGGGACAGAGGGACACCTGCAATTATGTCAACACTAGAGGCCCGGTGCATGAAATTCATGCATGGGGGGGGAGGGCCCCTCAGCCCAGCCTGCACCCTCTCCAATCCAGGACCCCTTGGGGGATTTCCGACTGCTGGTTTAGGCTTGATCCCGGGGATCTGGCCTAAACCAGCAGTCGGGCATCCCTCTCACAATCCTGGACTGCTGGCTCCTAACCACTCACCTGCCTGCCTGCCTGGTCTCCCCTAACTGCCCCCCACCTGCCGGCCAGTTGCTCCCAACTGCCCCCTCCCTGCCAGCTTGGTCACTCCTAACTGCCTCCCCCACTGGCCTGGTCACCCCTTACTGCCCCCTGCCAGCCTGGTCACCCCCAACTGCACCCCCTGTTGGCCTGGTCACCCCATGCAGCCTGCTTTTTCAGTCATTTGGCCATCCCTCACTAACCCCCCTGCAGGCCTGGTCGTAGGCAGCCATCTTGTGAGGGTGTGAGGGTTAATTTGCATATTACCTCTTTATTATACAGGAGGATATCATCTGTGCGCAGTGACACCCAGGGGTCGGAGCCTGACTAGAGCCATCCTTCTTCCATGGGATCGGCCCTCTGATAACCCCCTTTCCACTCGAAACGCTTCCAATCCATTCAACGTCTCTTCACAGGGAAGTCCCTGAGCCTGTGGGGTTGTAGTCATTCTTCAGGAAAAACTGCAGGGGCCAATGTCCTTCCTGAAACGTGGTCTGGAAATGGAAGTTTTCCTGATTCCCTGAGCAGAAGCCGCTCTGAGAACGATGGGTTTCCTCGAGATGCATCCATCATAAGCTTGCCTTGGCTTTTCTTTTTCACAGTAAATTCCTGGCTCTGTGGAGTTTATGATCCACTAAAGTCGTAGTTGCCCGCGCAGGTGTGCCTCAATGGATAGAGAGTCCTCTTGCAGACTGAAGGGTCCTGGGTTCAATTTCAGTTAAGGGCATGTACCTCAGTTGCAGGCTCCTCCCTGGTCCAGGCCCCGGTCAGGGCTTGTGCAGGAGGCAACCAATCGATGTCTTTCTCTTACATCAGTGTTTCTCTCTGTCTTTCCCTCTCTCTTCTGCTCTCTCTAAAATCAATGGAAAAATATCCTCGGGTTGAGGATTAAAAAAAAATCAGATAGTTGCCCGCTCAGGTGTGCCTCAGTGGATAGAGAGTCCTCTTGCAGACTGAAGGGTCCCGGGTTCGATTCCAGTTAAGGGCACGTACCTCAGTTGCAGGCTCCTCCCTGGTCCAGGCCCCGGTCAGGGCTTGTGCAGGAGGCAACCAATCGATGTCTTTCTCTCACATCAGTGTTTCTCTCTGTCTTTCCCTCTCTCTTCTGCTCTCTCTAAAATCAATGGAAAAATATCCTCGGGTTGAGGATTAAAAAAAAATCAGTCTTTTCATGTGATCCATCACTGTGTCAAGTTACTCATTTTTATTTTTTAAAAAATATTTTTATTGATTTCAGTCCTCACTGTTATTTTTAAAAAAATATTTTTATTGATTTCAGAGAAGAAGGGAGAGGGAGAGAGAAAGAAACATCCATGATGAGAGAGAATCATGGTTTGGCTGCCTTCTGCATGCCCCCCACTGGGGCTGGAGCCCACAACCCGGGCATGTGTCCTGACCAGGAATAGAACCGTGACCTCCGGTTCATAGGTCAACGCTCAATCACTGAGCCACACCGGCCGGGCTAGTTCCTCGTTGTTAGTCACCAGCTGCTGATGTGGGCTTGATGTGTTCAAACCAAAAACAGGCACTTTCTCACCCACACCAAGCTTCACCGTGTTGGTGGGCGCACCTGGGAGAAACTGTGGTCCGCTCCAGACAAGCGGGACGAAGAGAGTTCTAATCCTCTTGCCGGTGGATGGTCTTGACTTCAGTCTGTAAAAGGCTCACCTGTGGGCTCAGTCAGGTGAAGCACAATGGAACACTGCGGGCCTGGATGGCTTATTCAATAACCTGTTTGCTAAAGGCTGCGGAGGGTCCACGCTCAGCCCAGTCTGATCCTAGGAACCCATTCATCTTCACTCCACTTGGTGGCAGTCACAGTTTGATAAACGAAATGTCTACGTGCTCATCGGAGGCATTTACAGACATTTCCATGAGTCCAGGTCAAGTTTCACAGGCCTGCCTCTTGGTACCTCCGTGTGCACTGCCCGCGGCACCCCTGCCCTCCCTGTGCCCAGAGTCCCTGGCCCGGGGTGGATGGGGCTGCCAGGCAGTGGCCCTGGTGCTGCGGGGCTGGGTGGTGAGGGAGCATCAGAGGATGCTGCCAGGTCGGTCCTCGGGGAGACGCCAGCTCTCCCTTCTCTCTGAGCCGCCTCTGGCCCCTTTTCCACCCGCGGCCAGGGAGACGGAGCGGATGATTGACATGTGAACGGTGAGGCTTGAGTGGGAGGGACTTGCTCTTCCAGAACCACAACTTTCAGACGCAAGGGTGTCCCTCCACGGCCTCGCCCTCCCTCTGCTTGTTCACATGAGAGAGCCCAACGTTTCAGGGAATGAGCTGTAGGCGAGGGGCGCTGTTTGATTTCTTTTTCTTTTATTTTAAATCCTCACGAAGATATTTTTCCATTGATTTTTAGGGAGAGTGGAAGAAGACCCAGAGCCAGACACGGGTGCATCACAGGCCTGCCTCTTGGTACCTCCGTGTGCACTGCCCGTGGCACCCCCTGCCCTCCCTGTGCCCAGAGTCCCCGGCCCGGGGTGGATGGGGCTGCCAGGCAGTGGCCCTGGTGCTGCGGGGCTGGGTGGTCAGGGAGCATCAGAGGACGCTGCCAGGTCGGTCCTCGGGGAGACGCCAGCTCTCCCTTCTCTCTGAGCTGCCTCTGGCCCCTTTCCCACCCGCGGGCAGGGAGACGAGTGGATGATTGAGGCGTGAACGGTGGAGCTTGCTCTTCCAGGACCAAGACTTTCAGACACAGGGGTGTCCCTCCACGGCCTCCCCCTCCTTCCGCCCGTTCACACCAGAAAGCCAGAAGTTTCAGGGAACGAGCTGTAGGCGAGGGGCGCCGTTTCCTTTTCTTTTATTTTAAATCCTCATGAAGATATTTTTCCATTGATTTTTAGGGAGAGTGGAAGGAAGAGGGAAAGACAGAGAAATATTGATGAGAGAGAAACACATCGATCGGTTGCCTCCTGCACGCACTGGAATTGAACCCGGGACCCTTCGGTTCGCAGGCCGACGCTCTATCCTCTGAGCCACACCAACCAGGGCTGGAGCTGTTTTCTGAAACAGGACTAGCTGGCCGCAGCCGGCTCTCAGGGACACCTGTGGCCCCCGGTGAGGTGAGGAGGGAGGGACGCGTCCTGCGTTTCTCCCTGATGGGTCTGGGTTTATTCCGTCCGGCGGGTGAGCCAGCCAGACGAGTGTGGCTAACGCCCACTCTCCGGTGTCTATGCAGAACGCCTTGGAGCCCGAGCCCAGAGAGATTTCATAGTGAAAAATAGCTCACTGAGTAGCAGGCTCAGCCAGTGCCGGGCGCGTACGAACCCTCGTCTCTGTGTGGCGGAGATGCTTCCTGGCCAGGCTGTGGGCCCGTGTTCTCCCAGGCACCGCGCTCTACATCTGTGGCCAGGAGCAGGCCTGCTGTCCGCCTCCGGATGTGGGGGTGCCTCACCTCTACCTGCAAAGTTAGAGCCGCTCCCTCCTCCACACCAGGCGACCAGTGCAGGCCCCCGAGTGCCAGTGGCGGGCGCTGTGGTCCTGCATCCTCAAAAGCTGAGTTGTGTTGTATGCCCACCTGAGTGGTGGGCACCGTGGGCTCCCCTCCCCCAGGCTCAGCCCGACCCAGACTCACTGACCACTCTCAGGTCATCTCCCATCAAACTTGAAACAAAGCCATTGCCCACTCTCCCTGCCCCTGGAACAGGCTGGGGTCCCAGCACAGGAAGCAGGCAGACCGCCCCACTTACCCCTCGGGGCAGGTCTCAGACGAAGGTGAGGCTGACCACTTGCGCCCAGAGAGATTTTAATTGAACGACTTTTAATTGAACGTCTTTTAATTGAACGACTGAGCCCTTAAAGGGACCTTCATGGGCCCGTCAGAATCAGTCCCGAGCCCTCCGAGGCGTTCTGAGAATCCTGCCAAGATCTCTTTGTGCCCTGACGTTACCCCTCATGCCACCCTCACGTATGTCCCCGCATTTCCGGCCGTTATTTCCTTGACTTAGCAAGAGGGGTCCACAGGGTCACCCTTGCGTCTGACACCACGGTCCGGGGTCCTCCAGGTTGCCCTCCGTTTGGATGACCCGCTGGGACTCAGAGCTCAGGGCTGCTGTGCTCCTGGTCACCACCCACCACAGCGAAGGGTGCAGATCCAAACCGGCCGAGAGGAGGGATGCATGCGGCAGGGTCCGAGCACGACATGACCGCCCGGCGTCCTCCCCCACCGAGCCCACGGGCTGACCTCCTCCAGCAGTGGGTGTGACCATCGATCGGCACGAGCAGTGACCGCCAGAAGAGCTCGCCCACGCCTGTCTTGGTCGCGGTCACACAGGTGTGACTGACAGGTGAGACTGACTGCCCAGGGGGCCGGCCTCAGTCTCCAGCAGCTCGGGAGGTGGAGCTGGTACCTGGTGGCCCAAAGCCCTCAGCACGGATCACACTGTTAGCGTGGCCTACCTGCTGTGCACGGGCTCGGTCAACCAAGGCATTCTTGTTTGTTTGTTTGAATCTTTAATGTTGAAAGTATTGTTACAGAAGACAGCAGAAAACCAAGCCACACTTAGAGAAAGGGGAGTTACATTTTATTCTGTGCAGGCCCAGAGAAAAATGTCTTTCAAATTCTGCCCCCCCGCCTCATATGGAGGAAACTCTCTCTATTTATACTTTTTCCAGCTCTTTGTCTCCCAAATTTGGAACGAGACTTCCGGGCCTTCTGACCAAGAAGGCCTTCGTGCTGGGAAGGGGCCATGAGACCGTATCTCACCCCCCCCACCCCAGATGGAGGAAACGCTCTCTATTTATACTTTTTTCAGCTCTTTGTCTCCCAAATTTGGAATGAGACTTCCGGGCCTTCTGAGAAAAAGGCTTGTGTGCTGGGAAGGGGCCATGAGACCATATCTCAAGGCCTGGCCTGGCGCCAGCACTGACAGCTCTGTCTGGGGCATAGTTTACGGCCTCTCTGGAGTGGGAGTGGTCTTATTTTCTTTATTATTTAAGCAAGCAAGCCTTTACAGAAGCCAGAAGAGCAGGGTTACCATTTCTTTTCTTTTCTTTTTTTTTTTTTTTAAATATATAGTGTCTATAAAGATTATTTTTCACAAGTCACACAAGGCTCTATTTATGCATTTTAAAAAATCTTTATTGTTGAAAGTATTACATATGTCCTCCTCTTTCCCCATTGAAAACTTCTAGTCCCCTTCCCCCACCCCAGGCCTTCACCACCCTATTGTCTGTGCCCAGGGGTTATGCCTACATGCATACAAGTTCATTGGTTGGTCTCTTCCCACCCTCCCTCCCCTGCCTTCCCTCTGAGGTTTAACTGTCTGTTCAATGCCCCTATGTCTCTATTTTTGTTCATCAGTTTATGTTGTTCATTAGATCCCACATCTGAGTGAGATCATGTGATACTTTCTCTGATGGGCTCCTTTCGCTCAGCGTCATCAAGGCATTCTTCTCAGCAAGACATTCCAGAGGCACGGGGGCACCTCCCAGCGCCGAGGCCGTGGCCAGACTCCGGGGTGAGGTGAACCCCCTGCACAGGCCTTCCCTCTGGGCTTCCCTCGTGCGGCTCCATAGCAGCAGCCTGAGGACTCCACAGATGTCTATGCATCGACCCATTCAGTCGACAAACAGCCGCTGAACACTGACCCTGGGCCACGCCCGTGTCTGCACCCTGAGCTTTGGACCTCAGCTTCCTGCAGGGTGGTTTCTGGGCTGCTCCTCTTGAGTCTGAAATTGTCCATTGACTTCGGGAGAACACGCCCCTTGGGATCCGAGGAGAAGAAGGGCCGTCCCAGCTGGCAGTGCCTCCCTGCGGAGCTGAGTTGGGTGAGCTTGCCTGGCACGTGATGGGCCCTTTCGGCCTCACCGCTGTGCGTCAATGCTCTCTCATCCCCTCGCTCTCCTCCCCGTCACTCCCCCTCACTCCAGTTCCCTCCTCATTCACGTCCCACACGCCTCACGGTGCAGACACTGCTGTCAGGATTTTATGCTGGCTCATTGAGTCTTTTTAAAAATATTTTTATTTTTTGTTTTAATCCTCACCTGAGGATATTTTTTCATTGATTTTTAGAGGGAGTGAAAGAGAGAGGGAAAGATAGAGAGAAATATTGATGGGAGAGAAACACATGGATTGGTTGGCTCTTGCACATGCCGGACCAGGGTCCAGGCTGGGAGGAGCCTGCAACCCAAGTACATGCCCTTGACCAGAATCAAACCCAGGATGCTTCGGTCACAAGGCCAACACTCTATCCACTGAGCCAAACGGGTAGAACTAGTCTCTCTCTCTCTCTCTCTCTCTCTCTCTCTCTCTCTCTCTCTCTCTTTCTCTCCCCCTCTCCTTCTCCCTCTTTTAAAAATATATTTTATTGACTTCAGAGAGGAAGGGAGAGGGAGAGAGATAGAAACGTCAATGATGAGAGGGAATCATTGATTGGCTACCTCCTGCGTGCTGGTTACTGGGGATGGAGCCGGAAACCCCAGCATGTGCCCTTGACTGGAATCAAACCCTGGACCCTTCAGTCCACAGGCTGATGCTCTATCCACTGAGCCACACCAGCTAAGGCTTGACTCTGTTTTTGGAGTTTTATTCCACTGGTCTCTGTCTCATTCCCCTTCTCGGCCCTTCATGCTCGGGAAGGTTTTCAGATGCTCGACTGGAAACTGAGCCTCTTCCCCAAACTTCCCGTGTCTGTCCCCTGCTTCACTTTGTCTCCCCAACATATAATTCCACGTTGAACATATTATACTGTTCGGTCATTGTGGTGTTTACCGGCCTCTTCTCTCTAGAAGTGGACTGGAATCAAACCCTGGACCCTTCAGTCCACAGGCCGATGCTCTATCCACTAAGCCACACCAGTTAAGGCCTGACTCTGTTTTTGGAGTTTTATTTCACTGGTCTCTGTCTCATTCCCTTTCTCAACCCTTCATGCTCTGGAAGGTTTTCAGATGCTCGACTGGAAACTGTGAACCTCTTCCCCAAACTTCCCGTGTCTGTCCCCTGCTTCACTTTGTCTCCCCAACATATTATTCCACGTTGAACATATTATACTGTTTGGTCATTATGGTATTTACCAGCCTCTTCTCTCTAGAAGTGGACCTCCAGTGGCAGGAATGTCCATCCATGTTGCTTGCCGTTTCCTTCTCAATGCTTAGAATAGCGCTTCATGGAGAATGAAGGTTCAGTAGACACTTGTTAGATGAATGAGTGAACCTCGATGTATTTTCACACTAAAGGTGCTGCTATTAAACAGTCTCTTTCTTATTTTTCTCCAGTTGATATTTTCAGTGTGTATGTCCTATTGGACCGAATCCCTTTAGCCATGTCTTTGAAAGTGGCCGTTGGACCAGTTCAAGCTGGTTCAGGCTTCAAAGCAGCGACGTGCGGACTTGAGTCTCCTGTTCCGTCACCAGCTGAATGGCGGTGCAGGTAACCGTCCCCTTAGACCCTGGTCTCCTCAACTTCACGGGTGTCCAATATCCCTTCTTGAGTTGTCCTGACAGTCACGCCTCGTGATGCTTTCTACTCAACGTGTCCCTTTCCCCTTCTCCGCTGGCGCATCTCCAGGCATCCATCTCAGCCTTTGATTGCGTCCACAAACCTCAGCTACATGTGCTCAGAGCCTGGACGCTCCCTCTCACTCTCTCCAGATGATCGCTGCGGATTCTTAACGTCCCCCCAGGGCTGGCACTCAGTGGAAATTATCATGGATGTTCTCCTAATGAACCCATTCGGCCTCTGCAGTCAGCTGTTCTTTTTAAAGTATTAGTTGATCTTCTCTGTCCTTGTCTGTCAGAAGTCTTTTTCTGTTTCAGGGGGAAAAAAGTAATGGAAGTTGCCCATTCCCAGCGTTTGGTGTTACTTCACTTCCTCTCGATGACTCAGATATCATTCGCGATGGCCAACCATTCTACGTGCAGTTGCTTTTATTCTCCCTGGACCGCCTTCTCCTGAGGCAGGAGACCTCATGGGCATGAAGCGCACTCTTTAGTTGTCTCGGTTTCTCCTTCCAAATGTCCGCTGTCTCTCCTCTAGTTTGAGAATTCTCTCCTTTGTGGGGAACAGGAAGCAGGAAGATGCATGTCTGCAAGGTGACCTGTCAACGTCCCTCCACCCTCCCCACGCTGTGCACGCCTCTCACAGAAGCGGCCTTTGAGCCTTTACAAGTTGGTATAAGCCCCAGCTGATACCCTTCTTACAATTCTGCGACGCTCTCTAATCTTCTTCGTATTGGTTTTGTGTCTCATTTCCATCTTATTAAAGGCTCTTAATTCTGCCCTAATATATTCTCCCTGCATTTAATTTTCACAAAACTCAGATGTAATTGAAGTGTGCAGGTAACCGTCCCCTTAGACCCTGGTCTCCTCAACTTCACGGGTGTCCAATATCCCTTCTTGAGTTGTCCTGACAGTCACGCCTCGTGATGCTTTCTACTCAACGTGTCCCTTTCCCCTTCTCCGCTGGCGCATCTCCAGGCATCCATCTCATCCTTTGATTGCGTCCACAAACCTCAGCTACATGTGCTCAGAGCCTGGACGCTCCCTCTCACTCTCTCCAGATCATCGCTGCGGATTCTTAACGTCCCGGGGCTGTAAGCACTCAGTCTGTAAGCACTCAGTGGAAATTATCATGGATGTCCTCCTAATGAACCCATTCGGCCTCTGCAGTCAGCTGTTCTTTTTAAAGTATTAGTTGATCTTGTCTGTCCTTGTCTGTCAGAAGTCTTTTTCCATTTAAGGGGGAAAAAGTAACCGAAGTTGCCCATTCCCAGCGTTTGGTGTTACTTCATTTCCTAGCGACGACTCAGAAATCGTTCGCGATGGCCAATCAATTCTACGTGCAGTTGCTTTTATTCTCCCGGGACCGCCTTCTCCTGAGGCAGGGGACCTCATGGGCATGAGGCTCACTCTTTAGTTGTCTCGGTTTCTCCTTCCAAATGTCCGCTGTCTCTCCTGTAGTTTGAGAATTCTCTCCTTTGTGGGGAGCGGGAAGCAGGAAGATGCATGTCTGCAAGGTGACCTGTCGACGTCCCCCCAACCCTCCCCACACTGTGCACGCCTTTCACAGAAGCGGCCTTTGAGCCTTTACAAGTTGGTATAAGCCCCAGCTGATACCCTTCTTACAATTCTGCGACGCTCTCTAATCTTCTTCGTATTGGTTTTGTGTCTCATTTCCATCTTATTAAAGGCTCTTAATTCTGCCCTAATATATTCTCCCTGCATTTAATTTTCACAAAACTCAGATGTAATTGAAGTGATTTTAAGTCCAGCCGGCGTGGCTCAGGGGTTGAGCATCGACCTATGAACCAGAAGGTCAGGGTTCAATTCCCGGTCAGGGCACATGCCCAGGTTGTGGGCTCGATCTCCAGTGAGGGTCCGGCAGGAGGCTGCCGATCCATGATTCTCTCTCATCACTGATGTTTCTCTCTCTCTCTCCCTCTCCTGTCCTCTCCGACAGCAATGAAAATATTTTTTAAATAAAATGATTTTTTAAAATCTTTGCTGAGAGCATTCCAGATGTCCCCCATTTTCCCCCCATCGCCCGGCTCCACCCCGTTCCCGCCCCACCCTAGGCCTTCACCCGCTGTTGTCTGTGTCCGTGGGTTATGCATGGAAGTTCTTCCATTACTCCCTCCCCCCGCCCCCTTCCCTCTGAGACTGGTCAAGAAGATAGGCTCTGTGTTTCTTCCTCCCATGTAGCTGCCAAGCCAGGAGCACTGTCTCCGAGAGCATCCGGGTCGGCCCGGGTCTCTCATTTCTGAGACAGGAATGCACGTTCCTTATTCCCAACCTTTTCAGTCCGTCTTCCCCAAACCTAGGAACCGTTAGTGACTGCGCTCAGTCTTCGAGCTCATGGCTGTCGGAAGTTTACAGGGACAGATGGCTTTCTCCCGAAGTGGCATCCTTTCTGCCCACCAACGAATCCCTCCTTTTTCATGGCTGGGAAGTCATGTGACACGAACCAGTGAATGTTCAGTAACTGACCCTGTTTCCCACAAAAGACCGTCTCATTGTTTCCCTGTTGGAATGCGTTGCGCTCACTACGGTATTCCCAGCCCAAGACTGAGGCTGTGCCTGCTCAGCTGCCTATTCACTTCCTTTTAAGCACTTTGACACTAGAGTCAGCCTAGGGCCCCTGTGGCTGTGTTGGAGGGCCTGGCTGCCAGGCCTGGTTGCACATGCCTCCAGCCCCTGGGAAAATAACACTTTCAATGAGACGGGGTTTCGCAGCTGTCCGGAGGGAGGGAGCCCCATGATCTCCCACAGCGTGCCTCTGTCAGGTGTGTGATCTGTATTAGAAAAGTGTTCCTGGTACCTCGCAGTGGCTGGAGTTTAGATGTATATTTCTGCAATCATAGCTCTGTTTCTCTCCCGGCGATTTCTTAAACACTGAATTAACTGGTAAGCGATGTGGCAACCCATGATACAGTTGGATTCTCTCGCTTAGAAACAGCATACTCCTCCTCGGATTTCACTGTTTCCAAGATGCTGTTTCCACTTTGTCTGTCCTTGAGATATTCTCCACCTCATTTTCTACTGGATCTAGTTATTTCAAATAAATACGAAGGAAAGTGTATTTCTACCCACTCTTATACTCATGGTATCATATTTATGTTCATCTAGAGGCCCAGTGCACAAAATTCACACAGGGGGAGGGGCCGGGGTGTCCTTCAGCCCAGCCTGCACCCTCTCGAAATCCGGGACCCCTTGGGGGATGTCTGACTGCTGGTTTAGGCCCAATCCCTCCCACTGAGGATCAGGCCTAAACCGGCAGTTGGACATCCCTCTTGAAATCTCGCAATCCGGACTGCTGGCCCCTAACTGCTCGCCTGCCTGCCTGATTGCCCCTAAGCACTCTGCCTGCCTGCCTGATCGCCACTAACTGCCTTCCTGCCTGCCTGATCGCCCCTAACTGCCTTCCTGTCTGCCTGATTGCCTCCAACCGCTTGCTGAGGAGCGGCTGACTGGGGTGAGGGGCCGTAGTTATTCTGATCTCTGGTCGTTCTGGTCATTCCGCCATTTCGGTTGCTGGGTTTTTATTATATAGGATGTTCATAAAGTAAACACATGTTACGTTTAGATGAGAAGCATATTCAACTTTATTTTTACTGACACGGATTTGGGATCCAAGTGTGTGGAGGTGGCTGACCAAGCTGCTGCTGAAGGGATGCTACGTCACAGGACGTGACAGACAAGGAGGGGTGACCCCAGTCACTAAGCCCAGTGCGACCGTCCCTCTGCTGTGCCCCGTGGTCCGAGGGCGTTGGCTGCCCATCTGTCCAGGCAGTTAAGCACACCTGCCTCTGTGCCCATGAGGTCTGGGCAGAGCTGAGCCCTGATGGGTGGCGCTCACTCCCGCAGCCTTGGGCATAGTTTCCTCGTCGCTTCGTAAGCGCCAGTGGGGTTTCAATTACCATGTAAAGCACTGCTGACCCACAGGTCCTCTTTCTTGGAACATTTTCTCTTTCTCCCTGCCTCACTGAGTTAAACCAGGATGGATTCTTCAAACCTCACAACCCCCACCTTCCTTGTTCCTGATCAATTCTGTGCTCAATTAGCTGTAAACGATTACAGGTTCCACATTCTTCATCTCCTGCATTTACTATTAATATTACTAGAGGCCCGGTGCATGAATTCATGCACAGGTGGGGTCCCTCCACCTGGCCAGCAATCAGAGTCGATCGGGGCCATCTTGCCCAGTCCTGATTGGGGATGATGGGGGCCAGTTGGCAGGGGAGAAACTGTGGGAGGGCTCCAGGGTGTGTTCAGCCTTCTCAACCAGTCCCAATCTGCCAGACCCCAGCAGCAAGCTAACCTACCAGTCGGACCATTTGCCCCCTGATGGTCAGTGTGTGTCATAGCAACTGGTCGAGCAGTCGACCGCTCAGTTGGACACTTAGCATATTACACTTTTATTATATAGGATTTTCCCCCTCTAATCCCCAGCTGCCAAGCAGTAATTCCAAACTTGCCCGTTTTCCTCTGGGTCACGGGAATGACTTTCTAATGACTTTCCAGGCTGTCACGGGGCGTGAATGGGTGGGTTCCAGTTTGACCCCAGCCCTCAGTCCTGTTCAGCAGTCCCCTGGTGTGTTGCTCAAATGACTCCCATTTGCAGACGCTGACCTGTGGGCACACACGTGTGCAGCTCTCGCAGAGTCTGGCGGTGGTCCCTGGAGGGACAGTGGTGCCTAGGGAACCGCGTGGGAATGGGTGAAGCTCTGTGTCCTGCCAAGTGGCCCCCAGTCCAGCTGCTCACACCTGCTTCTGGGCCCCTCTCCGGGGAAGCCTCACCATCGTCCCATTGTAAAGGCCAACATCCCGCCGAGAGAGTTGTTTATGGATGCCCGAGGCCTTCTGTCTCTGGGATACAGGGGCGATTCTGACTGTCACCCCAGCAGAGAGAAGGCCAGGCTTCCTCTGCCATTGGAAGTGGCTGTGGGTGGGGATGGGGGTGGGGATTGGGAATAAAGTGACTCGGCATAGAATTAGGGGCTCATGTGAACATGGGAAGAGGGACCCCGTGAAGAGTGAGAGGATGGAGGGGGTGATGAGGTCAGGAGGGTAAAGAACCAGCCGAGGTGATGGTGATGTCAGGCTGCAGCAGGAAGCAGCGTGGTGACGTCAGGATGCAGCGCTGAGCAGCACCCCGCGTTGCTGGGAACTTGCGCAGTTTCTGGAGCGGATCCCAGGGGCTTGGTCGTACAGCAGAGAAGAGGGTGTGGGCAGGTCTGGGAAGCCAGTGCACAACCCCCAGGGCCTCTTGGGAGAAGACACTGCCCCTCGGTCTGCAGGCCCCACCATGGTTCCAGCTGGAGGGGAGCCAACATGGGGCTCTGGGGTGCCCGGGGGCCTAGGGGCCCGCCTGTGGAGAGGACTGGGGGTTGGTGAGTCAGGCGTGCTGAGCAGGGCAGGCGACTCCGAGATGAAGACTTTGCACTTGATGGTAAGAAGGTGAGCGTTTGAACTGTATTGTACATTGTGTCTATTTCTCACCGAGTTCTGAATATTTTGAAATTAAATGGCTCATAAAGAATCTTGTTTGCCTCACGCTGTGAGACATCAAACAGAAATAAGCCTAGTATCCCCAATAGCATTATACTGAACAACATTACTTACCCAACAAAGTTTTTTAAAATTAGCTTGAAACGTTTACATATATCAACTTCTTGTTTGGTTAAATTGACGATGTGATGAAACAACATTGATTCTGTGTATCACTATGTTATGGAAAGAGTGTATATGTATGTGTATTTGTTCGCCTGTGAAATCCAACTCAAGTACCATTTTCCTTTCTAAAACCTTTTCCCAGAGCATCTCTCTATATAAAAGGCTAATATGCTAAGTGTCTAACTGTTTGACTGTTTGACCAGTAGCTATGACATGCACTGACCACCAGGGGGGCAGACGCTAAACACACAGGCATGGAAACATGGAACAGACTGATGAACCTCAGAGGGGAGGGGGGAGGGTGGGAAGAGACTAACCAAACATTTTATATGCATTTTAGAAGTCTGGTGGGGGTCCCTCGGTCTGGCCTGCACCCTCTTGCAATCCGGAACCCCTCGGATGATGTCAGACTGCTGGTTTCAGCCTGATCTCCACAGGCTGAGGGACCCCCACTGGTACACGAATCCGTGCACCAGGCCTCTAGTGAATGAATAAAAAGAGCAGGTCTGAACTTTCTTCTTCTCACCCCAAACTCGGACAAGAATGTGGTGTCCCATGGACCAGACCGCTTGCCTGCTGTCAGGCTGGAGCCTGGGAGCCAACTAGTTTTGGAGGGTGAGGCCCGGTGCGGAGAACTAGCCATGGGGTGATGCAGAGGGTGCCAGGCGGTCCCATGGGATGAGTGGGCACACGTGGTGAGCAGGTGGATGGAAACAGCTGTGACACCAACCCACACACGGGGTGGCACCTCCATGGTGACCGCCTAGGGACGAGCCGCTGTCCCCTCCTAGGCGGGTGTGGGAGAACTCGCCATCCCACACCCCTCCCACGGTGCCCCTCCATCGTGCCCGTCCATGGTGCCCCAAGGTGCCCATCCACAGTGCCCATCTGTGGTGCACATTTGAGGTGCCCGTCCATGGTGCCCGTCCGCGGTGCCTGTCCGCGGTGCTGCATCCCCACAGGGCGCAGAGGGGAGCTGAACAAAGTTCGTAGGTTCCCACCCAGTTTTCTTTCCTGTCTGAGAACCGCATGGCCCGCATGGCTGTTGATTACAAATCTCAGTGCAGGTTCCAGCTGAGTGAGCTCACATCCTATTTGGACCCTGGGCCCCACGGCGCCAGGAGCGGGAAGAATTCAATCTCACAGAAGTGCACGGGGACGTTAATTTGGGCAGCGGCCCCGACAAGCTGCGCCCGTGGGTGTGAGGACCCGTCTCTCCAGCGAAGCCATGGATGAGGCCAATTTACATGCAACGCATTGGTATTTTTAACAGGGTGAAAGCATGTGATTTTGCAAATGTTTATGAATCATTCGTGTGGCTGAACACAGAATCGCGTTGCAGGTGATGGACTGTGTGCACTTCCCCTCCCCTGCTTCCTCTGGTCCCGGGGGGCAGTGTGGACCCCAAAAGGCCACTGAAGGCATTAGGCTGCATGGGGTCTGCACCCTCATCCAGTTCTAGGATTAGGGGTCCCTGGCACTCAGGGGTCAAGTGGTGGCCACAGCTACTGTGTGGTATGTGAGCTCAGGTAAGTCAGCTGGTATGGAGGCCACATTAACCAAGGTAAAGTGCCCAGAATGTGGGAGGTGATTGTCCTGCAGGAGATGCATGTCAAAGGTTAAAGAAATGGGGTGTTTGGCTGTACTCAGGGGCTCCTTCCTGCACCTCCCACCAGCCACGCTGGCTTCGCTCTTTTCTGCAAACCCCTCCCCCATTCCTTCCCACCTCAGGAGTTCCTCTCACTGCCCTCCCCCCAAATGCCCTTTCCTGTGGCACGGTCGCCCCTGCTGGTCCCAGAGGGCCCTGCCCAAGCCCAGTCCAGCTGGCTGCTATGCCCATGGTGAGCTGCCCCCTCAGCACCTGGGCAGGGCCTGCTCCATGTTGCTATGCAGGATGATCTTAGGTGACCCCTGTGAAAGGGTCATTCGACCGCCAAAGGGGTCTAGACCCACAGGTTGAGAACCGCTGCCATAGATAGTCAATTACACAGGCCTGGAGAACTGGATGGTTTTTAATTGAATTTATCAGGGTGACACTGGGCAATCCTATATAATAAAAGCCTAATATGCTAAGTGTCCGGTCATTTGGTCGGCTGTTCAACCAATCAGAGTGTAATATGCTACAGCCGCTCAACCACTCACTATGATGTGCACTGACCACTAAGGGGCAGACACTCAAACCGGTAGGTAAGCTTGCTGCTGGGGTCTGGCTAATCGGGACTGAGCGAGATGGGCCAGACACACCCTGGAGCCCTCCCACAGTCGCTCCTTGGCTGGCCAACCTTTCACATCCCTCCCTGGCCCCTATTATGCACCAGTGGGGTCCCTTGGCCTGGCCTGCGCCCTCTCCCAATCCTGGACCCCTTGGGGGATGTCGGAGAGCCAGTTTCAGCCCAATCCCTGTCCTTTGGCCAGGCCGAGGAACCCCACTGGTGCACAAATTCGTGCACTGGGCCTCTAGTTAAATTATATAGACCTCAAGTGCACAGTTCTATGATACATGATCAGTATATTGCACTGTGTGCCCACCACCCAAAGTCAGATCTTCCGTCACCATATATCTGATCCCCTTTACCCTGGTAACCACCACATGGTGGTCTGTGTCTATGAGTTTTTGTTTCATATCCAGCATAAGAGTGAAATCATATGGTTCTTGGCCTTTTCTGTCTAACTTATTTCGCTTAGCAAGATAGTCTCCGTTTTTACAACTCATTTTCTGGGGGGATGGTTTTTTGTTAGACGGTGCAATCCTCTAGTGCATTCAAAATCAGAAATAAGAACAAGTGGATAAGCCGCAGCCCTATGCTGCAGAAAAAAAAAAATCAGAAATAATTATCTAGATAATAAAACCCCTCACTCCCCCGAGGTGAGCAAACCAAAAGGAAAAGAGGGGACACGACTGGCACGCTCCCTACTCAGGAACCCGAGTGCCATGCTGGCCCCACACACCCTGAGGACAGACGTGCGCATAGGTGTGTGCAATATGTTTCTTAATGAATGAGACACGTCACCTCCTCACTCGCTCATGTGACCCTGACCCGTCGACCTCAGAGCGTGGAGAATGTGATCCCGGCTCCGTGAGTGAGGCAGAGCTGTCCCTGGAGTCTCTCCCATGTGTTGGACTTGTCTTGGCGTCCTGGTAGGAGACTTCCAGACCTGGCACTTAACCATGTGGCCCGGGGGTGAGAGGAGCCTGAAGGAGGCGGGGCTCTGGGAGTCCAGGGGCGCACCTGCTGAGGAGTCTGCCCACAGGACCTTCCTCTGGGGACCTGGGAGTGAGGGCGTGGCCACAGTGGGGGAGGGGAAGACCAGCAGAATGGGGTCTTCTGGCTGTCATAGATGAGCATCTCACGTTTCACACGTCACGGATCTGGCTTCGCATATAATCGTCCTAAAACTCAAACTTGTAGAGTTGGCTTCTCTTGTCAGCAGTGACGTCCCCCTAAGGCCGTGGTCGGTAAACTGCGGCTCGTGAGCCACATGCGGCTCTTTGGCCCCTTGAGGGTGGCTCTTCCCCAAAATACCATGTGCAGAAGTCGATTTTCGGCCTGGGCGAGTCTATTTTGAAGAAGCACTGTTGATATTTGGCTCTGTTGACTAATGAGTTTGCCGACCACTGCCCTAAGGGAACCTCACGGGTTCGTTACTCGATGTCTCTGAAGCTCGGGTGACCTCAGCTCTTTCCTGCCTTTGAAAGTCCCATCCGTTTGTGGCTGAGCTCGGGTTGCAGCCTGTGCTGTAGGAATTCAGAAAGTCGTCAGTGATTCGGAGAAGAAAGCATCCAGAATACTTAGATTTCCTAATTGTTTCATGTTCATTGTGCCTCTGTGGAAAATGAGCTGGAAAAACATTCAGCCCTTTTGGGCAATTATTTTAACAATATTTAACTCGGTGCTGTGATCGGCAGGTGGTGCCACCTTTGTTGTCGAGATCAGCGAAGGATCAGGCAGGAGACTTGGTCACGGAAAGCTGTTTCGGTTCCCAGAAAGCACGGCACATTGTTTCCTGACATGGTGCCCTGTGTCCAGTGCCCCTCACGTGCCATCAGTTCCTCTCCAGGGGGTCCTGCTGAGAGGAGTTAGAAGCAGGACCAGGCAGACAGGTGGGGGTGGAAGGAGGAAGCAGAGATGTGACACCTGGCATTAGCTGCAACCACAAAATGTTGTATTGCAGAAAAACCGGATGTCACAGGACAGGGGTGTTTCTCTCGCAAGTGCAGAATGTTGCAAAAGAAAGGGAGGAAGAGGGACGAGGAAAGAAGAGGGCTGGGTAGACTTTGAAATTGTAGTTAGGCCAAGAGCCAATCAGAGAGCCACAAGGGTAAACAAAGAGCAGGCTCAGGGCCGATCAAAACCTCTAGACCAGTGAGCTTCAGCGGAAACCCTCTCTTGGGCCCCCTCCCTGTGTGGAGAGTCTATCTGCTTAAATAAATCCAATATCTCTTGCTTAAATCTTCTGGTCTTTCATTCTTCGACTCCGTGAGGCACGATCCTGGAAAGAACTTGGGCTCGCCGTTCAGGTATCACGGCCTTGTCTCCCTGCTAGGACTCGGTTCTCGGCTCCGTGGGCAGGATCATGTGTGCTATTTGAAGTTAATTAAAATCGTGGCAAAATCCGGTCAGCACTGAATGCGAAAATCTCCCACTATTACTTAAGATATTGGCCATTGTCACAGGTGTGAGCGGGGCCTGGTGGGAAGTGTTAAGAGTTTACTCAGTGCAATTGGTATCTCCCCTCTGATTCTGATTATACCCCAAATAGGAAGTTCTGGAACCATCTTTACGGACAGACAACGTGATACTGACCGTTGGAGGGAGGACGGAGCATAAAAACCAGCAGTCATGGCGTAACCGCGGCCGGCAGCCCTGTCCGCGTTTGGTTTCACTATTGGTTTAACAGGGCTTTTGTCATGAAAATTTTGAACTTTGTGTCTTTCCCTTGGATTTCACATATCCTTTGCCAAATAAAAATACAAATTTTCTGGAATTCTGATGCTTGATTTCTGTTATTTTCATGGCTCTTTTGTTTTGCTAAAACTTGCAACGTGTATAGCAGTGTTTCAATATTTTTTTTCCTTTTTGCTTGTTATTTGGTGTAACAGGTATTGCGGGAGTTTCGGACACCTTCAACTCAGTGGTTAAAAATAATGATGAGAACTCAGTGATTTAAGTTCCCAGATTCCCAATGTGGTGGCCAAAGCCAAATTCGTGAGAATAAAATGAAATATAAAATTTAGTTCCTCAAACACAGTGACCCTATTGAAACTGGACACAAGGGGTCCAACCGCCTGTCACTCCTTGAGCCAATTCAGCAGAGACAGGGCTGCTTCCCATGTGAGCGTTTATCCCAGTCCTGCCGGCAGTAGGGGAGCAGGCAGGCACCTGGAAGTTCTTCCCTGACCGCCTCCCAGCTGGCTGGTTACACACACACACACACACACACACACACACACACACACACGGGAGAGACAGCCACGTGCAGCTGCGAGTCTAACAGGGAAAGGGGAGGGAGGGTCCGGCCTTCAGGAGCTCAGAGCCCATAACAAGGAGGCTGATCCGTGATGTGACACACGGCTCAGCCCGTGCCTGGGCCTGGAGGGGGTCAGTATCTTGAGAGAAACGCCCGGAAGGGGTCAGGATCCTGAGAGAAACGCCCAGAGGGGGTCAGGGTCCGGCATAGCCACCAAATCAAAGCCTGTCCTGCCCCGTCCATGGTCTGTTCTCAAAGGCACTTCTTTTCTGGGTCATGGACCCGTCCAGGCATCTGATCTTCTACAGCCTCGTTTCACCCCCAGGTTTCCAGGGTCTGTAAGACGACGTCTCACCTACAGCTGGTGAGGGGTGTGATTGTGAGCCGGCTGTGGCTCCGTTCTCATCATGGGCCCGTCCCCACTGTCACTTTGTCCAGTAGCACCAAGTCCCATGGGGCCAGGGGTGATGGACTGGACAGGTGGATGCAGACCATTCCAGCAGGCAGGGTTCTAGGTGACCAGATAACTTCCCGCCTGAACCCCCCAGCTCAGCTACACCTGCAGAGCCCCCTTGGGGTACAAGGTCACCTTGGGGGTGAAGGTCACACCACCAGGACTGTGGCAGGACTGCTTCAGGGAGTCAGGCTTGCTCTTCCCACAACACTCCCTTAACTATTTGGATATCTTATATAAAAAAGAGGTAATATGCAAATTAACCCTCACGCCCTCACAAGATGGCTGCCTATGACCAGGCTGGTAGGGGGGTTAGTGAGGTATGACCAAATGACTGAACAGCAGGCTGCGTGGGGTGACCAGGCTGGTGGGGGGGCCATGAGGGGCGACCAGGCTGGCAGGGGGGGCAGTTGGGGGCTACCAGGCTGGCATGGGGGGGAAGTTAGGGGCAA
>NW_005354991.1:39834-41069 GCF_000412655.1 Myotis brandtii
GCTGGGGGGCAGTTAGGGGTGATCAGGCAGGCAGACAGGTGAGCGATTAGGAGTCAGCGGTCCAGGATTGTGAGAGAGATGTCTGACTGCTGGTCGGACATCCCCCAAGGGGTCCTGGATTGGAGAGGGTGCAGGCTGGGCTGAGGGGACCTCCCACCCCCGTGCATGAATTTCATGCACCAGGCCTCTAGTCAAATATAAAATCATGTAATCTATTTACAGACATATTTTTTTGGCGAATCAAGATAATACCCTGGCTTTGATATAAAAGAGTTATAAAAGGAAAAGGACATTTTAGTAAATAATACATATGTATTTCTATATGTAAAGGATTAGGCAAGGAATGCTCAAAAATAGTCAGATGCTGATATTTACCTGCAATGAATAGGTGTGAAGATGAGTAAGCAAACAAACACCATATAGCTATTTTCCCTGTTTCTTATATTGACACTTGAAAGTAACGGTTATGTCAGTTTATTCATAAACATGCACATACACACACACACACACACGGAAACAAACGGGGAAGCTGCAGATGTGTGTACACAAAAACATGGAAAATGTAGAAAACGAACGTCATCAATGTTGAAAATCATTTTGAAATTAATAACTAAATTTCATTTAATAAGTACATTTTTAGTCAAAATATTTACTTAAAAAACACACACACACAAAACCTCCCCCAGGTTTATAGCAGAAGGTGTGAACCCATCTCTCAGCCGTGTTTAGTGGATAACATTTAATCCGATTTGACAGCACGATGTGTAGCGTTCGGTTATAATAATAATATCCACAAAGTGGGGAGGTGGGGGGACTCGCTGTTCAGCCACAGGCCGGCTCTGCATGCTGGACAGATTCCTAACTCGATGGGAAGGGCAGGCGTGCGAACCCCCTGAACTGGGACCACATCCGGGGTTACCTGCGCGTGTCTGTGTCTCTGTTTATTTTAAGAGGGAGCGGCCTCTGAAAACAACCTTGTTAAAATAACGGTTTTATTTTTGAGGGAATCAGCAGCACTTACCGCCCTGGGATGTGTCTCTCACTCTGTGCTGGTTGTTGAGCCTCTTCCCGTTGTCACTGAGCCTGTAGAACACTGGTGTGGCCTGTGCTCAGAGCAGATGTGTGTGTGCTCGGGGCTCCGCAGATTAATCTCCCCACCAGCAGATTTGTGGCCACCACTGAATGGGGATGAGGATGGGGATGGGGATGGGGATAGGAATGGGGATAGGAATGGG
>NW_005354991.1:41524-43588 GCF_000412655.1 Myotis brandtii
ATTTAATAAGTACATTTTTAGTCAAAATATTTACTTAAAAAACACACACACACAAAACCTCCCCCAGGTTTATAGCAGAAGGTGTGAACCCATCTCTCAGCCGTGTTTAGTGGATAACATTTAATCCGATTTGACAGCACGATGTGTAGCGTTCGGTTATAATAATAATATCCACAAAGTGGGGAGGTGGGGGGACTCGCTGTTCAGCCACAGGCCGGCTCTGCATGCTGGACAGGTTCCTAACTCGATGGGAAGGGCAGGCGTGCGAACCCCCTGAACTGGGACCACATCCGGGGTTACCTGCGCGTGTCTGTGTCTCTGTTTATTTTAAGAGGGAGCGGCCTCTGAAAACAACCTTGTTAAAATAACGGTTTTATTTTTGAGGGAATCAGCAGCACTTACCGCCCTGGGATGTGTCTCTCACTCTGTGCTGGTTGTTGAGCCTCTTCCCGTTGTCACTGAGCAGATGTGTGTGGTCAGGGCTCCGCAGATTAATCTCCCCACCAGCAGATTTGTGGCCAGGACTGAATGGGGATGGGGATGGGGGTGGGGATGGGTATGTTTTCGCAAGCGCTGCTCACAGAGTGGCCTCGGCTTGGCCAGATGTCTCTAAGCGCCGCATTGATTGTTATAAGAAGCATTTGATATTCTGGAAGAGATCAGTGGGACGCCGGATAATTTAGATACTGCCTCTCAGATCAATACCAGTGTGCACCATTAGCTGCGTGAGTGACCGTGTGAAGTCCGTATTCCCAGATTTACATTATTGTTAGTAGGAATTGGTTACAAACACTAAAAAGTCATCTTTCTTTAAAGCACAATTACTTTAAAAATTGGCTCTGGTTCTGACTTTGTGAAATAATTAAAATAAGGACTTTTCTCTGGGTTTGTCTTTCTTTAAATAAATCTCTGATAAAAATAACAACATAATATATCTATGCACTTACTATTTACAAGTTTCTCTTTTTAGGACTTAAAGAGAACGTTAGGATTCCATAGCATTTAAAAAGAAAAGGCAGGTTAAAGGCAAAGCAGTCATGAACATTGCACCAGTCGCTTTGAGATGAGCAACATGCTTTATATTAATGTTTACTTATGTGTTTATGCTCCTATTTGGTAGTCATAACTGCCTGGGGTTGCCCAATATTTGTTCCATTCTGAACAGATAATACAGCTGAGCTAGTGCATACAGTTAACTCACCTGGGATGTGACCGGGGTAAATACCTTCGATAACTCCTTTATTCAATGATTAGGTTTCTAAGTCAATTCCTTATAACTGGTAAGCTATGTTGACACAGAAGCTTCAGAAAAATATGAGAGTTTCTTAAATAGGCAGATTTCCCATGTTTAGAAAAGTAATGAAGACTCACTGTAGTACTTCAGAAGTCTAGGATGTCGGATGGTACATGTGTAACGTGAAGCCCTGCCTCAGGGTTAGTTCTTACAGGAGGTTCATCGTGTTGGTTTGCATGTGAATAAATGAAAATGGTGATGTTGGTAAGTTTTCCTTTCAATGCATTCCTTACGGACTAGTTGAGTAGCGCTGAGTCCCCGTATCTAACTGTGACTCACGCAGTGACTTCGTAGCTCCGGTGCGTTTCTGAGCCTGACACGCGCCTTCCCTATTCTACAGGTAATGACAGCAGCTCTCAGGGCTGTCGTGGGGTTGAAATAAAGAATGCAACATCGCCCGGCCAGCATGGCTCAGTGGTTGAGCATCAACCTATGAACCAGGAGGTCACAGTTCCATTCCCGATCCGAGCACATGTCCGGGCTGTGGGCTCCATCCCCCAGTGTGGGGCGTGCAGGAGGCAGCCAATCAATGATTCTCTCTTGTCACATTGATGTTTCTATCTCTCTCTGCCTCTCCCTTCCTCTCTGAAATCAATGAAAGATACAGGTGTACCAGTTAATGCGGATTTTGTAATCAAAGAAAACACAATAATTTCAAGAGAAACATAAAGAGTGCTTTATTCAAAGTAATGCCCATCACTAGCTACACATTTCCCCATCTTTCAGGTAATTTGTGGAGACCGTCCCAATAGAACTTTTCTTGTTTTGAG
>NW_005354991.1:43979-44199 GCF_000412655.1 Myotis brandtii
AAGCGATTTGGCCTTGCAGTCGATGTTGATGGTTGACCTGAATCAACCCATGATTTTGTGCATTTGGGATTCTCAAAATAAATCCACTTTTCATCACGTCACAATTCGATGCAAAAAAACCTTTCTTTCTTGCTATTGAAGCAACATTTTACTGATGACTTTTCAGTTTTCCATTTGTCTTTTGTTCAGTTGATGTGGCACCCATTTTCCTTCCTTTACA
>NW_005354991.1:44448-45799 GCF_000412655.1 Myotis brandtii
GATAACTTTCAGCAGCACTTTTCTTCAAAATAAAGTAATGAATTAAAACTTCCTGCAAATGCTCTTTTTTTTGGCACGAAATTCAACATTTTTAAGTGTAAAAATATCTATGATGTTAACACCTGCAGAAAATTTGACATATGAAGTTTTGAAGCTTGCTGTCAATACAACAAAATAGCATACATAGCAAATCGCATATATATCACATAGTATGTGTAACTCCATCTATTGAAAAATAATCCACATTATTAACTGGTACATATATAAATGAGGGTTTACTAAGCAAATGAGCAGTGAAAACTCTTTTAAAAAAAGAATGCAACATTGAGGGCCTAGAATGCACTCCCTGGTAAATATTACACTTAAAAAAATGTAGGTCAACTTTTATTTTAAAATGGTTTCACGTTCAAAAGGAACATCTCTCATTGTTTGTCCTCATTTAGAAGCTGGTCTGCATTCCCTGTTGCTCATCAGAAAGCTGCTGGTCCATGATTCTCTCTCATCACTGATGTTTCTCTCCTCCCTTCCTCTCTGAAATCAATAAGAATATATATTTTTAAAAAGGGATGAACTTGGAGAGCACAGGTTCCCATGCCTGCTCCTCAGTGCACACATGTTTATTGTGTGTCTATAATGAATGATGTGGTCAAGGTGTGTGTGTGTGTGTGAGATAAATGATGTGTAACATAGTGACTTATTCTTGTAAGCGCATGTGCACAATGAATCGGCATTATTGTCATTATAATGATGACCCTCGATGGTCTCATTGTATAGAAGACGTCTAATCCAGGGCTCTGGCTAGGAGCTCACATTCTGTTTGGGGAGGAAGCGAGAAACTAATAAAATGCCGGCCTGGGTCAGGCGGTCCGGGCGAGGCCGGGCTGGGCCACACTCAGGTGGTGAGGATCCAGGTAGGTGCAGGGCCGCTTCCTCGGGGCAGGACAGTGCTCACCGAGCACAGTTACCAGGAGGCTCTCACACAGGATAGTTGTTAGCACATGGAAGGTGGCCCTTCACACTCCCGGAGGCGCAGAACATGCAGGAGCCTCGCCCTGGAGGTGGAGGGGCCGAGTCCTTCTGTCATGCCCGCCCCCTGCAGCCCCGCCTGCCCGTGGACGTTTCTCCCTGTACGCACTGAGCCCGCGTGGGCCTGGGGGAGGCGGGACGCAGCCTGGACAAGAGCGCAGCCCCCGGGCTTGGTCTGACCCCTGACCGCTCCTCGGCCCCCAGAAGCGTGTCTGCTCTAAGCTCCCAGGCCACGGGCACCTTCGGGGGCAGGGCCCTGGGGTGAAGCGAGCACAGGGGTCCTTTAGGGACGGGGAGGACAGGGCGCCGGGAGCCGCGGCTCAGC
>NW_005354991.1:46059-49298 GCF_000412655.1 Myotis brandtii
CATCCTCCCCCTCCCCCGCCCACCCCCAGGCTCCTGCCCCTACCCTCACCTGGGACCCAGACTTTAGGCCCCGCCTCTGCTCCGGAGGCCGGTGGGGGAGCCTCCCTTTCGTGCTTTTCGGGGTGAGGGCACCCCTCACATGACTCGCTCTCTGTGGGGGTTTGACTGAGGCCCCCTTGCTGGTTGATGGCAGGACACTGGGCTCTGTGGGCCCACAGTCCCAGCGTGTGGCTGTCTCCATGACTCCCTCACAGCCAGGGAGGAGGGCAGCCCTGGCCGGTGGCTCAGTGGATAGAGTGTCGGCCTGCGGACTGAAGGTTCCCCGGGGTTCAATTCCCATCAAGGGCACATGCCCGGGTTGCAGGCTCCCAGCTCTGGTCAGGGCATGTGCGGGAGGCAACCCATCCATGTGTCTTCCTCTCTCTGTCTCAACCCCTCCCTTCCACTCTCTCTACAAATCAATGGACCAATATCCTCGGGTGAGGATTAACAACAACAACAAAAAGGCAGTTGTCTGTCTGCCGTCTGTCGCCCTCCAGGATGGGGTCTTCCATAGCGGACAGGGACTTGCCATCACGGCCGCCTGGGGCCTGGGACGCAGCTGAGCCTGGGACACGCCACCAGCCACCGGACTCCGTGCTCTATGCTCCGTGCTCACCGGGACCAGTGGCTGACCAGCCGCCACACTGGTGCGGCGCTCAACACCGGCTCGCTGGGCAGCATCGCTGGGCTGCATGGCTGGGCTCTTCCTGAGACATGTCTACACGGCCCTCCGGGGAGGTGTGGGGTGAGGAGGGGCCCCGAGGGGGAGACAAACAAAGGCCACGCAGGGAAGCCACCGGAGGGGAGGGCTGGTCCAGGAGCTCTCTGGGTCCTGGTGCTGGGGCGATGGGGCATGGCCCGGGTGCCACACGGCTCCTATGAGCGTAAATACTGTGTTCAGCCCTTTGCATTCCATATGGTCTGATAATACTTTACCTGCTACGAATTTCTTTATAGTATTGAAGCATCCATCTTATATAAAAACTGCTGTTTGAAATTTTAACCCTGCTATTTCTGGCTTCTGTAAATGCCTGCTGGCTTAAATAATAAGGAAAATAAGACGACTCCCATTTCAGAGAGGCCATTAAACCTTCCCCAGAAGAAGTTATCAGTGCTGGTGTCAGGCCAAGCCTTTGGTCGAGGTCTCAAAGCCCCAGCACACAAGGCCCTTTAAGAACTTGCAAAGGGAACCGGAAAAACCCCATATTTGGGAGACAAAGAAGGTAAAATGGTATAAATACGGGAAACTTCCACTCCATCTCTCTAAGCGTTGCTTGGTTCTTCTCTGGTTTTCTGTAACAGCATTACTCCTTGGGGAATGCCGTGTCATAAATTAAAATTGAAAGTAGGTGCCATCATCATGCGACTGAGGATCTTAATAGTAAATGGGGCCTTTGTCATGTACTAGACCAGTGGTCGGCAAACTCATTAGTCAACAGAGTCAAATATCAACAGTACAATGATTGAAATTTCTTTCGAGAGCCAAATTTTTTAAACTTAAACTATATAGGTAGGTACATTGTTATTAACTTAATTAGGGTACTCCTAAGGCGTAGGAAGAGCCACACTCAAGGGGCCAAAGAGCTGCATGTGGCTCGCAAGCCACAGTTTGCCGACCACGGGACTAGACTTACTATCCAAGGCGGAGCTCGGAACCCAGGGAGTCTCCCGGGCACACGTGGCTCATGGTGACACACGAAACAGTAGCTCACGTGTTTGACCCCTTTGTGTCCTGTGTTCAGATTTGGGAGGTTGTTTTGCAACTGGGAGATGCATTGCCCTTGAAATTCAGGACAAGGCACAGATACGTTCCTGAACGGCCACCTGGCCCTGAGTGCAGATGGCATCTCGTTTCCCTGCGGACACTGTGTTTCTGTTCCACTCATGCTGCGAGACCCTGCCCGACGAGGCTGAGTGCTGACCGCTGACCATCTGTCCGATCAGGGGAGGGGCCGCTATGCACACTTCCTCCTGGTGGCAGGGCAAAGCCCACTGGGAGATGTGTTGCCCTTGAAATTCAGGACGAGGCACAGATACGCTCGTGAACGGCCACCTGGCCCTGAGTGCAGATGGCATCTCATTCCCTGTGGACACTGTGTTTCTGTTCCACTCATGCTGCGAGGCCCTGCCTGGCGAGGCTGAGTGCTGACCGCTGACCATCTGTCAGACCAGGGGAGGGGCCGCTATGCACACTTCCTCCTGGTGGCAGGGCAAAGCCCAGGAGGCTGTGAATGAACACATGGTGGGGGTGGGACAGGCAGCTATCAGCACAGGCAGTGCCCCAGGCTGGCTGGTGGGGGGGGCAGGGAGCAGCCATAGGGGCACAGGCCCCCCGGGAATTGGCTGCCTGAGTTCTGGGCTTTGTTTTGCTGAAGGTTTTCTCCCAGGAGAGAATGTGTTAAAAGTGGCATCTTTTAAAATAGCCTCTTCCCACACAACCTCACAAACATGATTGTCATAGCCTCGGAGTGGGTTTTATTTTTGGCCGATGCAAGTATAGACTATGCTGTATGTCTATTTTTTCTCCAAAGAGAAACAGGACACGTGATGTTTAAAAGGATGGAAGGGCCCAGCCAGTGTGGCTCAGTGATTGAGCACCAACCCATGAACCAGGAGGTCATGGTTCAATTCCCAATCAGGGTGCTTGCCTGGGTTACAGGCTTGATCCCAGTAGGGGGCATGCAGGAGGCAGCCAATCAATGATCCTCTCTCATCACTGATGTTCCTATCTCTCTCTCCCTCTCCCTTCCTCTGTGAAATCAATAAAAACATCTAATTTAATAAAAGACAAACATGCAAATTGACCATACCTTCGCTATGCCTTAAGCCATGCCCACCAGCCAATCAGAGCGACTATATGCAAATTAACCCAACCAAGATGGCAGCCAGTATCCACGGAGCTGAAGCGAGCAGGAGGCTTGGTTGCTCCAGTGATGGAGGAAGCCAAGCTTCCCGGCCGGCTTTGAGCTCCACTCAAGGCAACAAAGTTTCAATTATAGAAGGTAAATAAACCCCAGATACCTTCTTTCTGCCAGCCGTGGCCACGGAACTGGAGTGAGCAGGAGCCGACTCTGAGCTCTACTGAAGGCAACAAAGTTTCAATTGTAGAAGGTAAATAAATCCCAGAATAAAAAAAGAAAAAAAGGTGAGGCTGGGAGCTTCCATAGCTGGCGGGCTTGGCCAGCCTGAAAATGGCC
>NW_005354991.1:49337-58997 GCF_000412655.1 Myotis brandtii
CAGGCTGGCCAGGCACCCCAGCGGGACCCCCACCCTGATCCGGGACACCCTTCAGGGCAAACCAGCCGGCCCCCACCCATGCACCAGGCCTCTATCCTATATAATAAAAGGGTAATATGCAAACTGACCCTAACAGCAGAAAGACTGGGAATGACTGGTCACTATGACACACATTGACCACCAAGGGGCAGACGCTCAATGCAGGAGCTGCCCCCTGGTGGTCAGTGTGCTCCCACAGGGGGAGCTCTGTTTAGCCACAAGCCAGGCTGACGGCTGCCAATACAGCGGTGGTGGTAGGAGCCTCTCCTGCCTCCTCAGTAGCACTAAGGATGTCCGACTGCAGCTTAGGCCTGCTCCCCTTGGCAAGTGGACATCCCCTGAGGGCTTCTGGGCTGCCAGAGTGATGTCTGACTGCCAGCTTGGGCCTGATCCCCCTGGGAGTGGGCCTAAGCCAGCAGGTGGACATCCCCGAAGGGGTCCCAGACTGCAAGAGGGCATAGGCCGGGCTGAGGGACCCTTCTGAGTGCACAAATTTTTGTGCACCGGGCCTCTAGTCCTATATAATAAAAGGCTAATATGCAAATCGACCGAACGATGGAACGACCACCAGAGGGCAGATGCTCAAGGCAGGAGCTGCCCCCTGGTAGTCAGTGTGCTCCCACAGGGGGGTGCCTTTCAGACAGAAGCTGGGCTCAAGACTGGGGAGCATAGTGGTGGTGGTGGGGGGAGCCTCTCCCACCTCTGCAGCAGTGCTAAGGACCTCTCAGGGTCCCGGACTGTGAGAGGGCACAGGCTGGGCTGAGGGACCCCCCCTCCCTTCCAGTGCATGAATGTCATGCACCGGGCCTCTAGCAAGAAATATCAGGCTGCTGTTGTTGAGTACCAGAGATGTGAAGACCTTAACCAGTTCCATTTGAGTATCAGTTCCAATCCCTCTATTTAGGATAGAGTTGGCAAGGCCATGCCATATGGAATTGCTAAATGTGTTGTTTCACAGAGAAGACACACTGCAATAGATACCATCCTTTTCACTTCCGTTGTTTAAAATGATAATATTTTCCTTAAAAAGTGGCTTCTCTTGTATGTTTCCTAAGCAAATTCCCTCATGAGGCACTTTCTTTCTTTGGAGCAAAAATATAAAGGAAATGTGTGCTGCCTGATGAAAATACTGAGACAAATTGGGGCTCTGTCCTCCGGAAACATGAGTGAAGGAGTTTGTAGTTGAAGCTGTAAATGTGCAGTAATTTGGTAAAGCAGCAGTAAGGGGGAAAAACAACACAGTTCACTGATCTCTCTTATTTTCCTAAGCTTACAAATGCATGAGAAATCACCCAACACATGCCTTGTAGACAATCCAGGTAAACGCACACCTCGCACACCCACTGGCTGATTCTTATAATTTATCTTACGTGGGGGCAGGGGCATCCTGGCATAGGGAGGACGTCAGAAGTGCAGGGACTGCCTCTGAGAAGTATTGGTGAAAACTTCTACGATCAGCTGAGTTGTGATGTATGTCAGCATCGGAAGACCATTTCTGTGGGGGGCTCACCTCACCTGACCTTGTAAGACCTTCCCCAATAACCACAACAGAGTTGATTGTGAGTCTTTGTCATCATCAGAAAGTCCTTTATGTAGACAAAGCTATGAATTTTTGTTGGTAGAGGGATTAATCTATAATAATAAAAGCATAATATGCTAATTAGACTAGACGTCCTTCTGGATGACCTTCCAGATGAAGCCAGGGCTGCGAGGGAAGCCCAGGTACCAGGTGCCAGAGGGAAGCCTGGGTCCCGGGTACCAGAGGGAAGCTGGTGCTGGCAGCCGGGGGAAGGAAGGCCTACTCTTGCAAAATTTTGTGCATCGGGCCTCTAGTATTAAAATAATATAAAATGAGTATTTGTGCAGTATCTTAGCCGGAAAACTTTGAATCCCACTTAACATTCTTTTCTTGGATGGAAATCCTAGCCAGGACTGGTCTGACTTGTTGTAAGCAACGATGTGAGAAGTGAGGACGTCAACCTGCCCGGGGGAACCTGTCTTTTATGTCGCGAGGAAGTCTGGGCCTGCACCCAGGTGTGTCTTACAGGGTTAGGTGAGCAGCTCGCGCCCACAGCTCCTTGGTGCAGGACGGTAAGACTAACACTTTCTCTTAGTTATGAACTAGAGACTGTGAATGATTCCTGGGGCAGCTGAAGGAATAGATCCCCAGAGGGCAACTCGTACATGTTGGAGGGCAGGAATGAGGCTCCCAGTTGGAAACCTCTGCCAGAAAGGGAATATAGTTAAGGGGAAAATACATGTTTTGGAGAACCAGGGCCTGCTCGTGTAATGGATGCAAAGGTCGAGTCTGTGGAATGGCATTTTCACTTCGAAACTTGTGGATTAAGAAGTCTCCATATAAACACACATACTTGATTCTAAAGATGCTGGTTATAAAATAGGACTCACTGTCTTACAGCCCAATTTCTTATTTCATGTCAAATGACATGGCTTTTACTGTTACCATCACCCTTTGAAAAATCATACATATAGATGCATATCATATGTATGGCATATGATGTTAAACACACATATATGTCATTTTAAGCCAAATTTAGGCAACAGAGTAATTCTGAAGTCAGTCTTAGCTGTACCTGTTATTAAAGACTAGAGTCCCGATGCACGAAATTTGTGCAAGAGTAGGCCTTCCTTCCCCTGGATGCCAGCACCAGCTTCCCTCTGGCACCCAGGACCCAGGCTTCCCTCACAGAACCGGCTTTGTCCAGAAGGTCATCCAGAAGGACGTCTGGAAGGACATCCGGTCTAGTTAGCATATTACCCTTTTATTATTATAGATGTGCCTGGTGTAGGCAGGCTGAAGCTAGGAAGGCCATGTATACTGAGCTGGCCTTCTCTCCAGCTTGCCTTTCTGACCAGCCACAGCTCTCATGCATTTGACACATTTCCTTCTGGCCGCTGACATCCCTTCAGGACCCGCACTTATCACAGCTTTGTGACAGCAAAGAATCTCATCCCATCCCCGAAGCCTGCCTGCTATTTTGAAATGGGCTGTTAGGCCTGTCAGACAATTAGGTAGAAAGTGGCTGTCGAGTTTATGGTTTCGGAAGGTCATTTTTTTTCCAGGGCCTTAGCGATGTCTATAAAATGGCCAACCCACACCTGTTGGACAGGAAACATAAATTCTTTACAGGAAAGTACTTGAACCCCGAGACAGAAGAACGCAAACGCAAATGCAAACGCATTGCCTTCCTGCCTCTTTCCTTCCGCCGAGGTCACCGTATGCAGGGAGGCATCCTTCTGTGAGGGTGATGCACGTGTTTAATTTCATCCAAATAAGTGACGAGGAGTCTGCGATCCTGAGCACACATTGTGCATCTCGTCGCCACAGAGTAGCTGCGGTCCCTCCTTCCTGCCTGTGGAGAACCGAGTTGGTCTTCTTTACTCTGAGGTGCGTGGTTGACCTGGGACCCTCTCCCGGCTCATGTACCTGCAAAGGCCTTCGTGTGTCAGAGCAGCCCCAGCCCTGCCTCCCCCTCTGCTCTGCAGGCCCAGGCCTACCAGATGACTGGACACTTAGCATATTAGGCTTTTATTATATAGGATAGCTTTTTGATGGAGGCTCTAGGATTTTGTATACATAAAATCATGTCATCCTTAGACAATTTTACTTATTTCTTTCCAGTCCTGATGCCTTCCCTGATTGGCTAGGACTTTCTGTACTATGTTGAATAGGAGTGGTAAGAGTGAGCACCTTTGTCTTGGTCAGAGGAAAAGCTTCCGATCTGTCATCGTTATGATGTTAGCTGAGTTTGCTGTATGTGGCCATTATTACGGTGGGGTACTCTCCTTCTACACCCACTTTATAAGAGCTTTATCATTAACAGGTATTGAACTTCGTCAAATGCCTCTCCTATATCTGTTGAGGTGACCACATAATTGTTTTCCTTCATTCTGTTGATGTGATGTATGAGATTGATTATGGATGTTGAGCCATCATTGCATCATAAGTCATCAGGAAAATGCAGGTTAAAACAACAAGGAGATACCATCACACACCTAGCAGCACGGCCAAGATCCAGGACACTGACAACACCAGATGCTGGAGGACGTGGAGCTGTGGGAACTCTCACTGCTGGTGGGAACGCACACAGTGCAGGCACCTTGGGGGACAGTTTGATGATGTCTCACAAACCTTAACATGCTCTTACCACATGATCCAGCAATCACGTTCCTTGGCATTTACCCAAAGGCGTTGAAAACGTATCTCCCCACCGAAGCCTGCACCAGGATGTGTATTGCAACCCTATTCATGATCGCCACAACTCGGGGTCAACCAGATGTCCCTCAGCAGGTGGTAGATACATGGTGGTCCATCTAGTGGGATATTGTGCAGCACTGAAAAGAAATGAGCTCCGAAGGCATGAGAAGATGTGGAGAAATCGAGTGCATGTTATTAAATGAAAGAGGCCGATCGGAAAAGGCTACACACTGTGTAATTCCAACTCTATGACAACCTGGAAAAGGCAAAGCTAGGAGACAAGTTTTGTGGTTGCCGGGTGGGGAGAAGGTGACTGGTTGGAGCACGGAGGGCTTCAGGCAGGGACACTCCCCTGTGTGACGTTGTAATGATGTGTACATGTCACTACATGTATGTCTAAACCCACAGACTGCACAGCACTGGACAAAGGGTGGCCTGTGGACTCAGGTGATTATGATTTGTCACTGTGGGTTCTTCCTGGGTAGGAAAGGACCACCTGGGGATTGATGGGGATAATGGGGTGCTGTGCATTATGGGCCAGGGAGCAAGCACGTGGGGATCTCTGCACCGTCCACTCAATTTTATTGGAAACCTAACCCTTCTCTAAAAAGTAAAATCTTAGTGCGCGCGCGCGCACACACACACGCACACACACACACACACACACACACACACACACACACACACACATGTACTACTCAACCAAGTTAAAAATATTGAGCCACAGCCCTGGCCAGTGTGGCTCAATTGGTTGGACTGTCCTCCTGTGCACCAAAGTGTTGTGGGTTCCATTCCAAGTCAGGGCACACACCCAGGTTGTGAGTTTGATTCCCAGGGTGCGTGTGGGAGGCAACTGATGGATGTTTCTCTCTCACATCAATGTTTCTCTTCTCTTTCTCTCACCCTTCCTCTCTCTCCAAAACCCCCCACCCCCCAAAAAAACAAACGAAAACAAACAAACAAAAAAAACCACAAAAAAAAATATCCCTGAGTGAGGATTAAAAAGAACAAAAAAGACACACACAGAATATGGTACAAGTTATCCAATGTTCTCATTTTCCTATTTGGTCATATTTATCCTATATAATGTTTCTTGCTTTAAGTCATTTTGGATAATGACCACAATAAAGTTAATGAAGACAAAATGCATATATGCAAATTAACCACAAATAAATGTTAGGATTGACTAAACTATCTTTCTGTAACAGATTATAACTAATCTCTATGTAAAATAGGTAATTTATTATGCCTATATAAAGTAGATAATTTAAAGTTTCACATTTGTATCATTTGGCATGCACTTTTGGCAGTATATTTTTACACCCATAAAAGACTGAAACACTTTCAAATAGAAGTGAAAAATCACCAGAATATGTGTAATTTCTTTCATTCTACTACACATCGTGGACTGGAAGTGAAAAAGACTAGTATTTTTTTCTTTGTAAATTTGTAAAATAAGAGAAACTAAAATAGTTTAAATTTTTTTTCACGCTTTTTAAAATCCCAAATACATTAAATACTTTATTTAGTCCACAGATTTGACAACATTATCTTAACATTTATGTAAAATTTTCCTCCTAACTAATCGCATCTAAGGCCGGTTAAGGGTCGCAGGGGAACAGGGCGGCTAGCTTTAGGGGAGACTCCATGGGAATCTCGGGCCCCGCGGCCCCTCTGGCCTCAGTGAGGCAGCCGCTCTGTGGAACTCAGATCAATAGGATGGTCGCCCGGGTGATGAGTGCATCACCATGAAAAACACCGTGTTTAGCTGAACGGAGCCCCGAGACCCGCTGTGATCTTTACCTTCTGTGAACAGAATCACTTTTAGGTCCCATGTATTTCAGCACATGTGTTGGCATGTTTGACCGTTGCAGACATGCACAGTCTGAATGCCTCTGCACCAAAGGGATAAACTCAAATATCAGAGCCGCTGGAGCCGCTGGGGGAGTGAGCTGTCACCCCCCTACCCATCCTCCCCCCTCCCCAGGCAGGGGTCCCTGGGCCTGGCACACCTGGCTTGGTCACGGATCCTCATAGACCAGCCGCCCTGCAGAGAGGACACCTCGTGATAATGATGTGTCACTTTGCTTTCCTCCGGTGCTTTTATTCTGAACAACGTTCTTTATGGTTTTTTATAAGGAACCAATAATGCTGCCTTCCTGGTCTCCCAGCTCCCCCTCAGCCCCTGCGCCCACTCAAGGCTCGCTCTGCCCTGGAGGGTCTGTTGGCATTGACATTGGCCCGCGACAGGTCTCCTGGCTGCAGACAGTCCTCAGTGAAGGTGCCCCAGCAGCTCCGTCCTTGACGGACCCCTGGCGGCGGCGCCCACAGAGGACCATGTTTACCCTTTCACGCTCTGGACTTTCCCCTCCTTTCCCATCTTTCTCGTTCTCTGCTGGCTTTTGCCTTTCCCGAAATGCTTCAAAAATTCAGCTCCAGGCATCCATCCTGTAAACTTTTCTTTAGACTCTAACCGATCCAGGGTTAGAAAACACTAATTAATAAGGATCATTTGGATAGTGGGCTGTGGCAGTTCCTGCTGTGAGCTTCCTGGGCCCACACCCTATCTCGTGCCTTCCCACAGGGACTCTAGTCAACTTGCTTCTGTTTCAACAGTAAAATACAGCAGAAGTTGTTCTGGGCCAGCTGTGTCTCACTCTTAACAGTCTTGGAGATTTTGCCTTTAAAAATATTTTTAATACATTTTTATTGATTTCAGAGAGGATTATAAGGAACCAATAACGCTGCCTTCCTGGTCTCCCAGCTCCCCCTCAGCCCCCGCGCCCACTCAAGGCTCGCTCTGCCCTGGAGTGTCTGTTGGCATTGACATTGGCCCGCGACAGGTCTCCTGGCTGCAGACAGTCCTCAGTGAAGGTGCCCCAGCAGCTCCGTCCTTGACGGACCCCTGGCGGCGGCGCCCACAGAGGACCATGTTTACCCTTTCACGCTCTGGACTTTCCCCTCCTTTCCCATCTTTCTCGTTCTCTGCTGGCTTTTGCCTTTCCCGAAATGCTTCAAAAATTCAGCTCCAGGCATCCATCCTGTAAACTTTTCTTTAGACTCTAACCGATCCAGGGTTAGAAAACACTAATTAATAAGGATCATTTGGATAGTGGGCTGTGGCAGTTCCTGCTGTGAGCTTCCTGGGCCCACACCCTATCTCGTGCCTTCCCACAGGGACTCTAGTCAACTTGCTTCTGTTTCAACAGTAAAATACAGCAGAAGTTGTTCTGGGCCAGCTGTGTCTCACTCTTAACAGTCTTGGAGATTTTGCCTTTAAAAATATTTTTAATACATTTTTATTGATTTCAGAGAGGACGGGAGAGGGAGAAAAACATCAATGATGAGAGAATCATTGACGGGCTGCCTCCTGCACGCCCCGCACTGGGGATCGAGCCTATAACCCGGGCATTTGCCCTGAAAGGGAATAGAACATGACCTCCTGGTTCCTAGGTTGCCGCTCAACTACTGAGCCCAGCCGGCTGGGCAAATGCTGCCTTTTTTAAAAAGCAATTCTCTGTCTAGGAGTGCTCCCTCTGCCTAAGCTGCGGACAGAACAGCAATCCCAGGGATGGTTCTCGAGAATAAATCACCTTTCCCTCGTATCAAGGTATATTTGAGCTGGAACTCCACGTACCTGCTCGTGGGGGAGACATGAGTGGCGGAGGGTGAATGACATGCTTTGATTGGGAAACTGGCTTCTTTGTGGGGGGAAATGGACCCTGGGGATGGTCTCATACTGGCTGAGGTTGGGACCCTGGGCCACAGGGATGCGGAGACACTGAGGAGGCGCCATGTGGAGAGGGGGTACCTGGGGGCTGTCAGAAGCTCAGCTCTCGCCCTTAGTACATTTCATCTTCACGCTAAGTGTTCAGTGTGAGATTACTAAATATATTTTAGAAACAACATGGATATTAGGAAATTAATTTTAAAAAATCCTGTAGCTTGGAAATAAACATTTGGGCTCCAGTTTCTACGGCTTTAACCGCTGTTCTCCTTCCATTGATCTGAGTGGGTCAGTGAAGGGTGTGGCTGGAGGGAATTCCTATGCAGACATGGAACAGACAATGGTAACCATGAACCCCAAAGAGCTGGGAGCCACGCTGCCGCCATTTGTGTGTGGGGACGTGTTCCGTGCAGTGAGAACACGCGGTGCTGAGGGGCAGGCGAGGGGCAGGTACAGATACCACGAGGAGGGGGTGCTCAGTGATGGGGGTGTAGAGGGACTCTGCTTAGGAGAGGACGCAGCTGAAACAAGGGTTTTATAACGACTCCCCTGGCGTCACTGGAGGCCTGGCCAGCAGGTCTTGCCCTGGTGGGTGGGGTGTTTCTTGTCTGAATGGTGAAGGTCTGGCTCACACCAGGGGCAATGGGAGTGGAGAGGCTACACGTGTTGGTGAGATTAGGGAGAAGTTAAACCTGTTCTGTTCTTTCTCATGTCTGCATTCCCCACTTGAAAACAAGTATAACTTAACATGATGAGATCTTCTAGGTCGAGACACAAGATTAATGTTGAGAGATTTAACTGCAATAAAAATGCAATAACGATACGACAGACAATGGTAAACATGAAGCCCAAAGAGCTGGGAGCCATGCTGCCGCCATTTGCGTGTGGTAACGTGTTCCATGCAGTGAGAACACGCGGTGCTGAGGGGCAGGCGAGGGGCAGGTACAGATACCACGAGGAGGGGGTGCTCAGTGATGGGGGTGTAGAGGGACTCTGCTCAGGAGAGGATGCAGCTGAAACAAGGGTTTTATAATGACTCCCCTGGCATCACTGGAGGCCTGGCCAGCAGGTCTTGCCCTGGGGGGTGGGGTGTTTCTGGTCTGAACGAAGTGGAGAGGCATACATGTGTTGGTGAGATTAGGGAGAAGTTAAACCTGTTCTTTCTCATGTCTGCATTCCCCACTTGAAAATGAGTATAACTTAACATGATGAGATTTTTCTAGGTCAAGACACAAGATTAATGGTGAGAGATTTAACTGCAATAAAAATGCAATAACGATACAGACAAGGAGTTCATTGGAAGGTAAATTGATGAACACCGTTTGGACATGTTGACCTACATCATCTATTGTCCCCTTAGGAGTGCTAAGACTGCCTTTGCAAGATTACCAACGAGGTATTTAGTGGATTTTAATTAGTTAATTATGTGCTAAGGGAAGCATCTATTTCCAGAGTAAACACTGCCATCCAGGCCCAGCTCAGGCGAATCTGAAAGCCCCGCCTGGTTGTCGAGAGGGCAGTTCCCTATGGTTTCTTGTGGCTGAGCAGGGTTCCATAAGCTACCATGTGTTCCATAGGCCACCACTCTGTGCAGGGTTCCATAGCCCACATGCTGAGCAGGGTTCCATAGCCTACATGGTGAGCAGGGTTCCATAGCCTACATGCTGAGCAGGGT
>NW_005354991.1:61423-64775 GCF_000412655.1 Myotis brandtii
CCTACATGTTGAGCAGGGTTCCATAGCCTACATGCTGAGCAGGGTTCCATAGCCTACATGCTGAGCAGGGTTCCATAGCCTACATGTTGTGCAAATGTCAGACAGAAACAGTCAAGAGCTATATGGTTTCCCTCCTGTGCATCATGTAAAACTGAAAGCAACAAATGAACCAAGACAAACAAACAAACAAACAAAACCTCATAGACACAGACCACATTGTGGTGGTTGCCAGAGGGAAGGGGTGTGGGGGGAGTCAAGGGTAAAGGGGGCCCATTATATGGTGACAGAAGAAGATTTGACTATGGGTGGTGGGCACACATTGCAATAGACAGGCTGTGTATCATAGAAATGTACCTTTGGGACCTGTACACTCTTATTAACCAACTAGAGGCCCGGTGCATGAAATTCGTGCACAGGTAGGGTCCCTAGGCCTGGCCAGCGATCAGGGCCGATCTGTGAGGCAACCAGTGGGGTGATTGGAGTCCCCTGCTCACACCTGCCTTGGCTGGCCTGGCACTGCCTGCTCACCGGCCTAACCTCCCACCCCCCACCTGCTGCCACTGCTGGTTGCCTCCCTCTGCGGGGAGACTGTCTGGGTGATTGGGGGACCCCGCTGGCACCCGCCTTGGCTGGCCTGGGGCCTGCAGGCTGCGGGCAGCTCCTGCGTTGAGCCTCTGGCCCCTGGTGGTCAGTGAGCTTCATAGTGACTGGTTGTCAATTTGCCGTTTGGTCGATTTGCATATTAAGCTTTTATTATATCGGATGTCACCACAATACATTTAAATAAATAAATAAATAAACAAATAAATAAATAAATAAATGCAAGTAAAGACTGGTCTCAATGGTTCAATTTCAAAATCCCAAAGTAAAAGACCGAGAGCCCATCCCTGGATCCGGCTGCAGCAGCGCCCGCTCCGTGTAGGGTCAGGACTCAGGTCTTCCCGGGCGGCAGCAGAGGGAGGCTCCGCTCCGGCCCGGTCCACCCGGCAGCAAGGAATTGTAACCTTTCCAAGTGGGTCGCCTCCGCCTTTCCAGTTCCACCAAGAATTTTTCTTTCCTCCTTTTGCTGTGGCGGACAGACCTTGCACCTTGCCATTATTGGTTGACATCTTCATTGTGCAAACAGCAGGATGCTCTAGCCAGTTTGGCTCAGTGGATAGAAGGTCGGCCTGTGGACCAAAGGGTCCTGGGTTCAATTCCAGTCAAGGGCACGAACCTCAGTTGCAGACTCCTCCCCTGCCCGGGCCCTGGTCAGGGCCCATGCAGAAGGCAACCAATCAATGTGTTACCTTCTCGTTTTGTCTAATGACTAGGGCACCTAAAGCAAAACACAAATCAAAAGATACAAAGGCATAAACCCATCGCAGAGGGTGGAAAGCAAACCTTCAAAGAGAAACAGCCGGATAACATCCTGAGCGGCCACCCATTCTGCAGCCTCAGTCTTCGTGGGATGAAAATGAAATGAACATGGCTTTCTCAGCAGAAAATAACCGCAAAAGAGAGGAATGGGGAGATAGGGGGAGGGAAGACCATGCATGGAAGAAATAGGCGTATCGGAAGCAGAGTTAAAATAATTTGTGTCAAAAAATGATGTAAGAACTTATTTAGAAATGGTATATGACCTCCGCTGTTCTTTTAAAAGCTTGCAAGAGAAAAAATTTAAGAGTTCTTAGAATGAAATGTTGTACCTTTCGTATTAAAAATGCATTTCCCGTGATTAAAATTCCTGTTGGTTTTTTTTTTCTACTTCAGTGATTTTCTTCTTGCTAACTGCTATCAATCCACCTTTAGTCTGCAGTTAGGACGATGAAATGACCCTGGTGGTGCAATTAATAAAAAAATGTACTAAAATTTCCTGGGGTTGCACATTTTAAACCAAGTATATTACTTCTGTCCGAAAATACTTCAAGGGAAATAGGAGGATTGGAAAAGCGGCCATTGAATAGGCCAGAGACCCATTCCTCTGGTCATGGAACATTAAACTACCTTCCACCAGATTCATTAAACTATAAACTGCTGCATTGAAAAGTAAGTTGATGCCCTAGCCCTGTGGTCGGCAAACTGCGGCTCGCGAGCCACATGCGGCTCTTTGGCCCCTTGAGTGTGGCTCTTCCTAAGCCTTAGGAGTACCCTAATTAAGTTAATAACAATGTACCTACCTATATAGTTTAAGTTTAAAAAATTTGGCTCTCAAAAGAAATTTCAATCGTTGTACTGTTGATATTTGGCTCTGTTGACTAATGAGTTTGCCGACCACTGCCCTAACCGATCTGGCTCAGTGGATAGAGTCTGCCTGTGGACGGAAGGGTCTTGGGTTTGATTCCCATCAAAGGCACACACCTCTGTTGCAGACTCGATCCCCGTGCAGGAGGCAACCCACCGATGTGTCTCTCTCACATCCACATTTCTCTCTCTCTGTCTCTCCCTCTCCCTTCCACGCTCTCTAAAAATCAATGAAAAACATCCTCGGTGAGGGTGAAGAAGACACACACGCATTGATTATGGTGAAATTAGTATACAGCGTCTCAAGTATAAGAACTTATAATTATGAAATTTCTCTTTTAAAATAGACAAGTGATACTAAGTCTACTGTTTTAGCGGGAACTAAGGCCTATTTCCTGTTAAGATGAAGGTGATGTTGTAGGGAGAGGCCCCAGGCCCGGGGAGGGTGGGCAGTTCTGTTTGCGTGCTGACTGTCACTGAGCAGCTGGCCGACTTCAGATGTCTGCTCAACCGCCTGTCACTCAGGGTTTGTGCCTGTCAGTCGCTTGGGTTTAATTTGGGCCCTGACTTGCCACACAGGTTGCCATTCACATCTTCAAAGCACTTGGAAATGTCTCCACAGTTAAGACTCACAACATGGTCCTCATCAGAAGTCCTCTCACCCTGCTGGTCCCGATCTGGCTCAGTGCATAGAGTCTGCCTGTGGACGGAAGGGTCTTGGGTTCGATTCCCATCAAAGGCACGCACCTCTGTTGCAAGCTCGATCCCTGTGCGGGAGGCAACCCACTGATGTGTCTCTCTCACATCCACGTTTCTTTATCTCTGTCTCTCTCTCTCCCTTCCACGCTCTCTAAAAATCAGTGAAAAACATCCTTGGTGAGGGTGAACAAGACACACACACATTGATTATGGTGAAATTAGTATACAGCTTCTCAAGTATAAGAACTTATAATTATGAAATTTCTCTTTTAAAATAGACAAGTGATACTAAGTCTACTGTTTTAGCGAGAACTAAGGCAGTGATGGCGAACCTATGACACGAGTGTCAGAGGTGACATGCGAACTCATTTTTTTTGTTGATTTTTCTTTGTTAAATGGCATTTAAATATCTACACTAATAAAAGAGAAA
>NW_005354991.1:66121-82157 GCF_000412655.1 Myotis brandtii
CACAAATTTTTGTGCACCGGGCCTCTAGTATAAAATAAATATCAAAAATATAAGTCTTTGTTTTACTATGGTTGCATATATCAAAAAATTTCTATATGTGACACGGCACCAGAGTTAAGTTAGGGTTTTTCAAAATGCTGACACGCCGAGGTCAAAAGGTTCGCCATCACTGACCTAAGGCCTATTTCCCATTAAGATGAAGGTGACGTTTTAGGGAGAGGCGCCAGGCCCGGGGAGGGTGGGCAGTTCTGTTTGCGTGCTGACTGTCACTGAGCAGCTGGCCGACTTCAGATGTCTGCTCAACCGCCTGTCACTCAGGGTTTGCGCCTGTCAGTTGCTTGGGTTTAATTTGGGCCCTAACTTGCCACACAGGTTGTCATTCACATCTTCAAAGCACTTGGCAATGTCTCCACAGTTAAGGCTCACAACGTGGTCCTCATCAGAAGTCCTCTCACCCTGCTGGTCCCGCTGCTGACTGACGGATGCCCCCATTCCGCCTGTGAATTCCTGATCCCACTGCTGACTCACGGATGCCCCCATTCCATCTGTGATTAAAACCTGATAACCAGTCAAATAGCCTTATCTTAATAACAATTAATTCTCACCACTTTCACATTCAAGCTAATTATCATTAAGATAACAAAACCATGTGCCTGGCCGCTGCAGAAAACATATTCACCCCTGGAAAACTTCTTTTAATGGATTTCATTGTTTTATGGTATTTTATATGATGACGTTGGCTGTTTCTTTAAATATCAAAATATGTATTTACTAGAGGCCTGGTGCATGAAAATTCGTGCACTTGGGTTCAGCCTGCACCCTCTTGCAGTCTGGGACCCTTCAGGGGATATCCACCTGCCAGCTCACACTTGGGGGATATGGCCTAAGCTGGCAGTCAGACATCCCTCTGGCAAACTGGGAGCCCTCGGGGGATGTACGAGTGATGGCTTAGGCCCACTCTCCATGGGGAGTGGGCCTAAGCCGCATTCTAACAGCCTTATTGCTGCCGAGGAGGCGGGAGAGGCTCCAGCCACTGCTGCTGTGCTCGCAGCTGTCAGTCCAACTTGTGGCTGAGCAGAGCTCCCGCTGTGGGAGCGCACTGACCACCAGGGTGCTATGCTACTCCTGTATTGAGCGTCTGCTGCCTGGTGGTCAGTGCGTGTCATAGCGATCGGTCGTTCCCGGTTGTTCCACTATTAGGGTCAATTTGCATATTACCATTTTATTATATAGGATACCAGATCACTATTATCCTTTTATTCTATTAAGAAGTCATTTCTGAAATTTAACTACAGAACACAGTGACCTAATATAATGATAAGCTAACCTTGTTCTGTGTTTATATCTTTCATAAGGTCCCTAGTGGTCGCCGGACACGCTACCAGGGCTCTAACATTATCCTGTTGGGTCTCCGAGCAGCATGAAGTCGGTGCTATTGTTGACTTTTCCCTAATAGCAAAGTGCAGTTTAGTAGGTAAGTGACTGCACTAGTCATGCAAGCACTAGTCATAGTAATCAGCTTAAAACCAGGGTCTTGTTGATGCCCAGGATAAATTATGTTTTCATTTGTGTCTGTTTTCTGGTTTAAGTCAAGGACTTGGAGCAAGTAGCTATCTTTCTAAATCCTTCCTTTTTGGAAGATGCGACTTTCTGAATTCATTCGGAGCAGAGCTATTCTGTGTTTCGTGTTGTGCCCACGAGACTCTCCGGGGAGCATGTAGGAAGCACGAAGCATTCCTCCCCCTACATCCACACTATCCAGGCTGCCGTTAAAGGGCAAGGCTCTGGACAATGAACTGAAATGGATGGGAATGACAGCGGAAGAATGAAGCACATGTGGAAAGTGCAAGTTTTAGTAAAGATGAAACACTAAGCTGCATTGGCTTGAGGAAAAACAAGGAAAGACTCTCTGGGGAGCATGTAGGAAGCACAAAGCATTCCTCACCCGTTAAAGGGCGAGGCTCTGGACAATGAACTGAAATGAATGGGAAAGACAGCGGAAGAATGAAGCGCATGTGGAAAGTGCAAGTTTTAGTAAAGACGAAACACTAAGCTGCATTGGCTTGAGGAAAAACAAGGACAGAAATGTTTACGGGCAGATGCGTGTGGTTGTGAAGACAGATAGATGGCCAACGGGCACACGGGAAACAGACACATGAAAAGATGCTCAACATCACTGATTACCTGGGGATGCAAATCAAAACCACCATGCGGTACCACCTCACACCTGTCAGAAGGGCTGTTATGAAAAATTCAACAAATAGCAAGTGTTGGACATGTATAACCATGTGTGGTGATGGCTGTTAAGATTTATTATAGTCCTATATACAAATATTGAATCATTATTTCATACACCTGATATATTTACAAATATTGCTATGTGTACAAATATTAAATCATGATGCTGTACACATGAAATTCATGTTATGTCAGTTATAAATCAATAAAAAGAACCATGGTAAAATCAAATACATAAATACAACTGAATGCATATATATTGTATAAATACTAGTGGCCCAGTGCACAAAATTTGTGCATGGTGGGGGGTTTCCCTCAGCCCAGCCTGCACCCTCTCCAATCGGGGATCCCTTGGTCTACAGGGATCGGGCCTAAACTGGCAGTTGGACATCCCTCTCGCAATCTGGTACTGCTGGCTCCTAACCGCTCACCTGCCTGCCTGCCTGGTCGCCCCCCCTAACAGCTGCCTGCTTGCCTGATCACCCCTAACCTCTCTGCCTGTCTGCCTGATTGCCCCTAACTGCCTCTGACTCAGCCCACACCACCATGGCTTTGTCTGGAAGGAAGCCAGACATCCGGAAGATGGCCGGTCGACCCAGTCTAATTAGCATATTACCCTTTTGTTAGTATAGATGACAGAAATTTATTTCAAAAGTAGGAGGACAAAATACAATCTATATATATAAAAGCCTAAGCGACCGTTACAACCAGATGACTAGATGACTAGAAGGTAGCTATGATGCACACTGACCACCAGGGGGCAGATGCTTAACACAGGAGCTGCCCCCTGGTGGTCAACCCGCTCCCACAGCCAAACTCCCACGGCCAGCCAACCTCCCAAGGTTCCTCCCCCTGGCCAGCTCGATTGGCTCCGATTGCTGGCCAGGCCAAGGGACCCCACCCGTGCACGAATTTGTGCACTGGGCCTCTAGTTTTATACTAACAAGCTGAAAAATCATCAAAATTTTAAAGTTAATTAAGTATCTTAGAAATTATATGTAATCAATCAGAAACACCAGAAAATATAACTATTGCTAATATACATTTTTTTCCAAATTAATTTAACATAAATAAATAAAATTATATCTCACTCTTAGTTTTAAGAAATATGTAACATAAGGTATAATATCAGTACTGGCTTATTGGATTTATAAGCTCCAAATTAATTTAATATAAATAAACAAAATTATATCTCACTCTTAGTTTTAAGTAATATGTAACATGAGGTATAATATCAGTACTGGCTTATTGGATTTATAAGCAAGTATTAGAAGTTTAGGAGGTTCAGATTAAATAGACTCTTCATGAAAAAGAAAACACAAATCTTATGTATAAAAGTAGATATATAGTCTGGTAAAAAAAAAAAGTCAAAGGAAAAGACACAGCTATTTTTTAACCCCACTTACCCAGTGAGTTTGATCTGTCCAAGGATTCAGATGGACTCCATGACCTTGGATTCCAGTAGAGCAATGATTCGGAGCCGGGAGCTTCTGGAGAAAGCCGTTTGTTTGTTTATTTCCTCGGCACATTAAAAGTACTAATAAATTTTTTTAATTTTCTATTTTTTGCTGGAGACAAGGGTGGCATTCATCTGTTCTTTACATGAAATTTAGGTCAGCCTTATTAGTTGGGAGAAACTGGTAAACTATATATCCTTTATTTATAACTTCATGATTGCTGGGACTGACCAGCAGGCCCTGAAGGAAAATGAATGGATGACTCTGACACATGTTTCTGTGAAGGAGAAGGCTAAGGGGCTGCTTGGCAGGAGGCACCAAAGCAGCTCTATTGTCTGCCTCCTTAGGCTTTTATTGTAACAACAGCTGGAACTCAAATTAACCTCTGGATACAATCAGCAGGGTAAATATCCTGGAGAAAGCACATGCTTCTACAAGGTCATGTCTAAAAGACTAAACATAGAGATTCCAGCAAAACACCCAGGGGCTCGGACTTGTTTGGAAAAGTCAAGGCAGGGGCTGCCGCCTTCAGCAAGGGCCCCTCAGAGGCCCCAGACCTTTCGGAGCCTCCTCCTTACAGACTCTCCAACCAAGCCCTGCGCTTCCCCACACATGATCTAGAGTTAGAAAACGACTTCAAGTGAGAAACAAGGCCTTTATCAATGACAGACTCATAGACCAGTTGTGTTTGCGCAAAATTTAGCATTTTAGAAGCAATCTGTTATTACGCTTAGCAGAGCTGTGGTCCAAGTCTTGGAGATGGATGATGGAGCTGCCTGCTCCTCTGCAGCATCTGGTTCTGATGGGAAACCAGGGGCTGGGCCACCTGGAGGCTTCTACAACTTCCCTCGGTGCCGGAGCTGGGAGGACGCGGAGACGGGTCCACTGACAGGAACCAGGCCGAAGAACTGCGGCCTGGCTGGTGTTTCACGCTTAACACAGCGGAAGGTAAATACGAATAAAAAGTTATAAACCGTATTGCACAAACCTCGGAAGAATTTATTTAAATTAATTTAACTCATGGACGAGGGTACCAGCAGGTTGAGGAACATACTTCCCCAAGATGAGTCCTTCCCTGAGAATGTCCCAGCTCACAGGATGGTGGGGTCTGATGAAAGCTGAGATCCTTTGTTCGGATTAAGCTGAACTAGAAACACTACGTAGCGAGGAGTGGTTCTCAGAGGTCCCTGTTCACTCAGCTAAAGGGGCCCTCATTGCCACGGGGAAATGCGCTGTCCATGGTCCGGCTACCCCGCCCCTTTCCAGATTCCAGCACATTCCACCTCCAGCTTCATAGCTCAGAGGGATGAAGTTTACTTCATTTCACATGGAATAGGGAAGACCATCCATAGTCAACCTCTTCATCGCATGCATACAGCAACTAATTACTAAAAGTCTGCAGCACACCAAAAAAAATATAGTTTTTGCCGATCTGACAAAAGAAAATAGGTATCATTTTGGTTCATTCACACCAGACAGCTATTGTTGTGTTGGCTGTTGTCATTCTCTTATTTCTAAATAGTCACATATTGCATGTTTTAAACATTTTTGCCAGCTGAAAATGGCTGATATACATAATCATAAATTTAATAAGAAGTTAACAATAACTTATAATCTAATGGCTCAAAAGATGCTTACATCATGTAAAGAAAGTGTTACTGTATTGAAACCCATCGCAGTCCTAAACCCTAACACTATAAAAAAAATTACAAGTCCAGAAATCCAAAGAGAGTAGACGGCATAACACAGAGAAAGTGCATATTTGACAAATTCACTCCCTGAGGGGGTTATAGTTTATAACAATTCTTATTGTCTTAGTTCATCCACTGAAATAAAAGGATACCCATTTACTCTTCAAATGGCAAACATGCAGTATACATTTGGAAACAGAACACATTAGGGTACAAGGCAATGAACTTTCAATTATATTTTATGATTATGACCATTGTTTCAAAACACACCAGACAGCTATTGTTGTGTTGGCTGTTGTCATTCTCTTATTTCTAAATAGTCACATATTGCATGTTTTAAACATTTTTGCAGCACGCCAGCTGAAAATGGCTGATATACATAATCATAAATTTAATAAGAAGTTAACAATAACTTATAATCTAATGGCTCAAAAGATGCTTACATCATGTAAAGAAAGTGTTACTGTATTGAAACCCATCGCAGTCCTAAACCCTAACACTATAAAAAAAATTACAAGTCCAGAAATCCAAAGAGAGTAGACAGCATAACACAGAGAAAGTGCATATTTGACAAATTCACTCCCTGAGGGGGTTCTAGTTTATAACAATTCTTATTGTCTTAGTTCATCCACTGAAATAAAAGGATACCCATTTACTCTTCAAATGGCAAACATGCAGTATACATTTTGAAACAGAACACATTAGGGTACGAGGCAATGAACTTTCAATTATATTTTATGATTATGACCATTGTTTCAAAACAATTTAACATTTTAATTAAATCTGTAACTCTTCATTCCTAAAAAAGTGCGCTTCACACATTAGTACTACAATGTAATGACTCATTTTCTGTTTCAACTTATAATAGCTGGCTATAAATTTTAATGTCATGTTTCTCAATGACTTAAATATGTATGATTCACCTTAAAACAAACTTGGAGTATATAAAAATTATGAAATGGTTTTTCAGTTCACACATCATTAACCACATAAAAATATATATACACATACATACACATATCTATTTAATCCTCACACGAGGATATGTTTTACAATGATTCCAGAGAGAAAGAAAGATAGAGAGAGAGAAACATGGATGTGAGAGACAAACATTGATTGGTTGCCTCCTGCACAAGCCCCACTGGGGATCAAACCCACAACCTTTCGGTGTACGGGACTAGGCTCCAACCAACCTACTGAGCCACCCAGCCAGGGCTCATGAGCGATGTTCGATGTGTCATATATGTTAGTGCTGAAATGTAAATGCCTTTAAACACACACAGCACAGAGATGGACCTGAGACAGCATCTGTGTCACCTAGCAGGAGTGGGATTCTCAGAAACTCTACAGAGTCAAGTGACGTGGGTGGAGGACTAGACAAGGCCTCTTCCCTGAGGACACTCAGCGATCGCTCTGGTCCATGTTCGAGGGTCCCACTTTCCCTTTCACTGTATTTGACTTCTTCCTTCGTCACTTTCATGCAGCTTCAGGCACCGATGGATCAGCGTCCCGCCTGCTGTTCTAGTTCAGACAGCTGTTCCCGTCACACAGGGTCCCAGTGGGCAGTGTGGGGCCCACCTCTTTAAAAGGCGCATGCACGCTCTCCCTCGTTATTTCCTCAGCTTCATTTTCAAGATGCATTCCTCTTCGTTGTAACAGAGCACTGTACCTCCTATGAAGAACGGACTGGGTAATCAAATAAAAACAAAAACTGCTTGTAAGAAAAAAATGATCTTGCAACATGGTTTTCTGTAGGGAGCAGCTCTAGAGTTAAGCCTGGATTGACCTGTGGCAGAGCCATAAACAAGTCCCAGCTTAGAGGGCTTGACCTTATAGCGCCCCCTAGATCCTTCCTGGGTAGCTAATGGGCTGAGGGAGATGCAGCAAGTGCTGCCAAAACAAGTGAAACTCACAAGAACATTGTAACTATGTTGACCACTACCTTGTTTTTCTCTGACTATAAAATAAAGGCTCAGCTTACTGGCTGGATCCTTCACTGTGTCCTCATCCAGGCACAGTTGATCCACCGAGCCCCAGCTATGTTCTCTTTGTCTGTCTTTTTTTTAATCCTTTGCCACCCCTCCTCAGGCTCATCGAACCCGTGGCACAGTTTTCTTTATTAATGTAGTAGAGTGTGTTGTTAAACTAAGAGAAATTTGATAAACAGGTTTCATTGTGTTGTTGTAAAATTTTTATAAGTGTGACGACCAAGGGGATGTAACTGATGGGTATTAAAAAGAAAATCATTCTACCTGGATCTGAACAGTCTCAGGCTTGACTATTACACTTAAAGGGGAGGGATAATGAGGTGGTATCTCACATTCTCCAGTCCATCCCAGCATGTTGAGCTGTAGATCCTGGGGTGCAGTCACCATGTGTGAGGCGTGTGGGACTTTCTCCTCAGCAAGAAACTCGAAGGCACTAATCTCAGGCTCACAGCTTTGCAGAAAGTAAACCCACCATTAACAAAAAATCCGAATCACTGATTTCTTTCACATTTTTGCTAATCCATTATGTGCCGATCTTAACTTCGTCCGCATCTGGTAAATGTAACGCTCCACTTGCAAATCTGTAACATTTAATAGACGGTATTTCACAGTGGGTGGTTTCATTCAGTGCTTTAAAAATGTACACCCACCGGAACACTAACACCTGAGAACACATAAAAACGCTCCGCGTTGGCATCGAGAAAATGCCACTTTCACGATGGGACGCTCTGGCCCAGGGAACAGAGCACGAATTTCTTTTTATAGAAACAGTTTATAGTGAACATGCAAGATCCCGAAACATACTGTGGAGTACAAACAGTCAGTCCCCAAATGCTTCCTACAGCATGGCGCCCTGTACACTTATACTCTAAACATTCACACACAGAACAATACCACCTGCCGTCTATACATTACGGTGGATGGGTCAGGGTTCTCCAGAGGAATAGAGCTGATAGGAGGGATAGGTCGACAGATATTTGTAAGAAAATGAAACTGTTTACATTCTATAAAGGACCCAGATACCATTGCAATCAGCTAGTTATTAATCACAGGAAAGGAGCAGAGGGGAGGCCAGACATGAGCCTGGTCATCTGGGCAGCTTCACCAGGAAGCTGTGATTCCACTCTCCCCAGCCAACACTGGTCCATTCCCTGCAAAGCACGGGGGGAAGGGACTGGACAAAGGGGAGACGAGGACATGCCCGGTGACGTTGGGGTGATGTGGGGAAGGCGCTTGCTGCCAGTCAAACCTGGGAACAGAGGTAATTGGCCAGGGGGGCAGAGCCACTCCAACCCACACAAATGAAGGAATAAATAATTTCAAGACAAAGGAACTCGCTCTCATGCTCACTCTTGGCTCCCTGGTTCCACTGGCTTTGCTCCTGCCCTTGTTCCCTCCATATCCACGTGCCCTGGGGACCCCACACGCAATGGGCTGATGGACTGAAGGGGGAGCACATACTAAGCGAGGCCAGCCCAATGCTGGACTGGCTATGCCAATGTGGAACGAAAACTGGACAATGGATTTATGTCCAGCCTTGCTGAAGGCAGTGAACTTCCATGGGGGGATGGAGGGAAGTGGGACCTGGGAAACTCGGGGGTGTGACACCCAGAAATAAAGCATTTTCCAAAATCTTGTTCTCCCGTCCGAGCCTTAGAACACTCTTTTTGTTTGTTTTTAACCCTCAGCTGAGGATATTTCCCCATTGATTTTTAGAGAGAGTGGAAGAGAGAGGGAGAGACAGCAAAAGAAACATCGATGTGAGAGAGACACATTGATTGGTTGCCTCCTGCATGCACCCCAACCAAGACTGGGAGCCTGCAACTGAGGTATGTGCCCTTGACCAGAATTGAACCCAGGACGCTTCGGTTCACAGGACAATGCTCTATCCACTGAGCCACACCAGCTAGGGCAATCTCTCATATTTTTTGTGAAGGCTTCCAACCCCATCGGCCCTAAGTCTCCACATTAGGACCTTTCGAGAAGCTCACTGCTCCCAGCAACCGGAGGGGACAGGAGAGCTCTCCACAGATAACAAAACTATGATCCAGAAGGAAAAAAAAATCTCAGAAGCAAACGTGCACATGCCAAAGACTAGGCGTCTCTGTGGAAACGGACGAGGGGGAATGCTGGTTGCCTTGGAGTGACCCCGTGACCCTTATGGGTACTCGGTCAAGCCAGGTCTGAGTCAGGTCAACAGACTGCGTTATTTACTATTCACGAGGGAGCTAATGAGTCACCTTACCTGGGAGGTGTGCATCCTGCATCTACTCACAGGCACTCACTCGACCCCAGTTACGCCAAGGGGCCTTCCAACTGGCCTGGGAACGTTGGTCTGCAGGCAGGAATGGTAAGGCTGTTTGCATGTGTCTCGGGGTTTTATATCATGAGCACATCCTTTATGGAGAGGATTCCCCAACAGTTCCTGAGAAGTACTTGCTAAAACAGATAAGATTACATGTGTGTGCACGCGCGTGTGTGTGTGTGTGTGTGTGTGTGTGTGTTTGGGGGGAGGAGTTAATGTATGATTTAAGTACTAAATACTGTTTATCCTATATAATAAAACCTTAATAGGCAAATTGACCGAATGCTGGAATGACCGGTCGCTGTGATGTGCACTGACCACCAGGGGGCAGATGCTCAATGCAGGAGCTGCCCCCTGGTGGTCAGTGTGCTCCCACAGGGGGAGCACCGCTCAGCCAGAAGCTGGGCTCCTGGCTGGTCAGCGCAGCGGTGGCAGGAGCCTCTCCCACCTTTGAGGCAGCGCTAAGAACCCCTTGGGGGAACAGGCCTAAGCAGGCAAGCGGACATCCCCTGAGGGGTCCCTGACTGCAAGAGGATGCAAGCTGGGCTGAGGGACTCCCCCACCCAGTGCACCAATGTCGTGGACTGGGCCTCTAGTACTTACCATAAAAGAGCAAAGTGAGGAATAATCAAACTCCAAATAATGGGAAACAAATTCAAATGAGGTATAGGTTGGCTATCATTTTGATAAGAAGAATTAGCATTTAAGTGGGACAGAACTACTAGCAATACTACATTCCTTGAATTTATTGGTGAGGGAGGGACTCGCTCTCTCTGCTCCGGTGCATCGCGTCTGTCAGTTCCCGACCCTAAGGCAACGCGAGTCCCTCTCCGGACTCTGCGGAGATGCAATGCGTGAGGCAGGTGCAGAGCCCGAGTCCCCCCCGTCATCCCCCCCCCCCCCCCCGCCGTGTTAGGATCCTCCCACGTTCACTGCATCGAACCTGACCTTGGCATTCCCACCCTCGTCCTGGTCACAGGCCTTGTCCCTCTGCTCCGTCTTCGTGGTTTCCGGGCGTTCCCATGGCTGGAAGAGCCTCTACGGAGATGCCTCCTTCATTCCCTCCACCCACCAAGGCCGATTTATTTCTGCGATACTTTTTGTTTGTTTTTTTTCCCCCTAAAACTTGTTCCACTCATTCCTTCAAGCGCAGGGCTGCTGTTTGTTTGTTTTCAGTTGCATTTCTTCAGCCGAGAAGCGAATCCACATTGACTCCTGCATGTGGAAGTTCCTCCGTGACTGAGTTGCTCCTGTTCCTGCATTTAACAGCGGCCTGTTGATGCCACCCTGTAGCTTACCTGGAGTTCAGTATTAAGAACTGACCACGGGTGGGAGCTACATGCCCCCAGGAGGGGAAAAGCATAGCACAGCTCCATGGGGATGACATGTTAGTGCAGGAAACCCGGCCCAACACCTTCCAAGCCCCATTTGTCCCCTGACCACACCTGGATCAGCTCTGTGATTGACAACCAAACACTGGATTGTCTGTGAGCCAGGAAAGTGTCTCTCGCCTTGTTCAGGGCAGAATAGAATATGGGGGACCCGCTGCAGCGATCTGTGTGGGGGGCAGAGCAGATGTCTGTGGGTGGCCTGCTGCTACCCCTGCTGCCGGCAGGATTGGAATAAACTCTCACAGAGGACCCAGCCCTGTCTCTGCTGAGTTGGCTCAGGTAGTGACAGGCGCCTGGACCCCTTGGTTGTCCGGATATAACCTGTGCACCAGTGACTTTCATTAGAGGAGAATGATTACAAGGCACAAAACTCACCGCTTGGTCAGAGTAGTCACTCCTGGCAGCATCCACTTGTCTTCAAAAACGGAATTATTTTCAAATGATCAATTTAGGTGCTTTAAGTGCTGAAACTTCTTTTTCGTTTACAAGGTTTACTTCCAATACCGTAAGCATAAGGCAAGGCCAACGTTTGTTCAATATATATTTTCAGAGCAGTGGTGCCATCACTAGTTGTGCCATTCCCGGGAACGTGGGGGAACTGTTAGGGTCGCCAATGGAGGAACTGATGAGGTCAAAGGGGTAAATAATTATCAATGTATTAGGTCATCTGGAAACCAATGGACTGAGCCCCAACATGGCGTCAGCACCCAGGGACAGGGAGTCCAAGGTTTTAAAGGGTTTTCTCAGTGGGGAATGACAGGCGCCTGGACCCCTTGGTTGTCCGGATACAACCTGTGCACCAGTGACTTTCATTACAGAGGAGAATGATTACAAGGCACAAAACTCACCGCTTGGTCAGAGTACTCACTCCTGGCAGCATCCACTTGTCTTCAAAAACAGAATTATTTTCAAATGATCAATTTAGAAGCTTTATGTGATGAAACTTCTTTTTCATTTACAAGGTTTACTTCCAATACCGTAAGCATAAGGCAAGGCCAATGTTTGTTCAATATATATTTTCAGAGCAGTTTCGCCATCACTAGTTGTGCCATTCCCAGGAACGTGGGGAAACTGTTAGGGTTGCCAATGGAGGAACTTATGAGATCAAAGGGGTAAATAATTATCAATGTATTAGGTCATCTGGAAAGCAGATGGACTGAGCCCCAACATGGCGTCAGCACCCAGGGACAGGGAGTCCAAGGTTTTAAAGGGTTTTCTCAGTGGGGAATTCTCTGGGCGGGTCAGGATCCTGGGCAAGTCCGGAGGGGAAAGTTACTGGTCTTAGCAAATGGAATGTGGTCTAAGCGAAAGGGAATGTCAGTTTCGAAATGATCTAAAGGTGGTTTTCCCAGGGGAGGGGAATATTTTCTGATCAGACCTAACAGAAAATGGGGAATAAAAGTTTCGGAGATGACTTTGAAGCCTTTTGATAACCTTTAATGTCTAGTGTTGCCAACTCCCTTTCCAAGGAAAATCCATAGTAGAAGTAGGGGTGTTTTGTGTTCTTCAACATACACACCAAGCAGTGAAAACTTATTTTGGATGCTCCATGCCAACTAACTAGTTTAACTTAATTTTCAACTTAATTCACTTGTGTTGACGTTAGAGCAAGCATTCACTTTTAATCCTTTACTGTGAAAGGTGAGGAATGAAAAATATTTAAAGCAATGATTCATATCTTCATTATACTTTCAAAATACCTTTAAAAACACAAACATGCCTTTCACATCCTCAGAAGCACACGTGTGTGAACATCCCTCCCCTTGCACATCGCTGGTGTTGTCACACATGTTCCCGCCCCTTTGTCCCCCCCAATGCCTGCCGAGAAGCGAGGCTGCTGCAGCAAGAGGCTGTCAGAACAGGCCGTTAAATATGCTTCCCCGAGTATTGGGGGAAATGAGTGAAAATCAGGATTCTCTCTTAGGCGACCAAAAGCTTCCAGGTCCTTAGGATTAGGGGGTTTCTCAAATGGCTCAGATGTTCTCAGGGGCGTTGAGGCACTTCCTCCAGGCGGTGCTCATTCCTACCCCTGGGCAGGGCCCATGGGGGCAGCCAGAGAGGCTGCCGGGACTGCCCTCCCAGCAGAAAGCCGGCCTGGGAGCCAGCCCACTGCAGTCTTTGCAGAATTGAAAGAAATGTATTGATTTGAAAAGTGCCACACATGCTTGCCTGGGGGTGGGTGGTGAGGATGGATGGGCCGGATCCTCCCCGTCGCTCTGTACAAGCGTTGCTTCTGGTGATAGGAGGACCTGTGGCTGTGGTCATTCTTCTGGGGGCAGAAAGGGATGGGAAGAGAGCTCCGTGGTCCAAGTTCTTCTTTTTCACATCATCTTTGAGGGCGATTCAGCGAGGCCCCAGCTGTTCTGGTTCCTCAGCTCAGCCCGAACATGTCAGGTTCACAGAAGGACAGGAGTCACCCCAGCCCTCGGTGGCGGCCGGGGACACGGGCTGTAGCACCCCGTGTGGGGGCTTAGCTCGTGTAGGACCCTGAGACCCGTGCTATTTTAAAACTGACAAATTAGAACCAGTAATCCTGAACTGCACACACCCACACATACAGACCTGCAGCTAAAACTCATTAAAATGCGCATCCCACACAAGCGGTAAGATCATCCTCCTTGAGCTCTGCTTTGTCTTCTCCATTCTCATCGCCTGGAAAGCCTGCTCGGCTAATCTGATGGAGAGTAAACCAAGGATCCAGTGCAGTTGGGGAGGGGGTGGGGGGGACGCTGAGTCCAGATAGCCAGGCCCTGGTGGAGCTGGTGTCCTCTCGGCTGCCATGGGCTCTGTGTCTCTGGGGCTTTGAGCGGATCTGTGTGCAACGTTGTTAAGGAAACCCACGCCCTCACGTGCAAGTTACGGCTCCTCCTGCTGACGGTGAGCTGCGTGAGGCCCTCGGGGATACGTGTTCCTGAACAAGTTACTTTGGGAACCGCTCACGTGTCGTGCCTGATTGCCTGGCTCATTAGTGGGTAGTGGATGATTTTCTTCCTCCAAAGCTGGTGCCCTGGGCACAGATGGGCAGAGGGAAGGCTGGCGCAGTGCCAGCTCCCATGGAATGGTGCCACCCCCCTCCCCATTTTAAAGAACTTACTGATGATCACAAAGAGAGAGTGTGTCTAACCCAGGGGTCGGCAAACTCATTAGTCAACAGAGCCAAATATCAACAGTACAACGACTGAAATTTCTTTTGAGAGCCAAATTTTTTAAACTTAAACTATATCGGTAGGTACCTTGTTATTAACAAAGCAGATGGACTGAGCCCCAACATGGCGTCAGCACCCAGGGACAGGGAGTCCAAGGTTTTAAAGGGTTTTCTCAGTGGGGAATTCTCTGGGCGGGTCAGGATCCTGGGCAAGTCCGGAGGGGAAAGTTACTGGTCTTAGCAAATGGAATGTGGTCTAAGCGAAAGGGAATGTCAGTTTCGAAATGATCTAAAGGTGGTTTTCCCAGGGGAGGGGAATATTTTCTGATCAGACCTAACAGAAAATGGGGCATAAAAGTTTCGGAGATGACTTTGAAGCCTTTTGATAACCTTTGATGTCTAGTGTTACTAACTCCCTTTCCAAGGAAAATCCATAGTAGAAGTAGGGTGTTTTGTGTGCTTCAACATACACACCTAGCAGTGAAAACTTATTTTGGATGCTCCATGCCAACTAACTAGTTTAACTTAATTTTCTACTTAATTCACTTGTGTTGACGTTAGAGCAAGCATTCGATTTTAATCCTTTACTGTGAAAGGTGGGGAATGAAAAATATTTAAAGCAATGATTCATATCTTCATTATACTTTCAAAATACCTTTAAAAATACAAACATGGCCCTGGCTGGTTTGGCTCAGTGGACAGAGCATCGGCCCGGGGACTGAAGGGTCCCGGGTTTGATTCCAGTCAAGGGCACATGCCAGGGTTGTGAGCTCGATCCCCAGTAGGGGGCATGCAGGAGGCAGCCAATCAATGATTCTCTCTCATCACCGATGTTTCTATCTCTCTCTCCGTCTCCCTTCCTCTCTGGAATCAATAAAAACATATTTAAAAAAAAAATAAAAACACAAACCTGCCTCTCACATCCTCAGAAGCACACGTGTGTGAACATCCCTCCCCTTGCACGGTGTTGGTATTGTCACACATGTTCCCGCCCCTTTGTCTCCCCCAATGCCTGCCTAGAAGCGAGGCTGCCGCAGAAAGAGGCTGACAGAACAGGCCGTTAAAAATGCTTCCCCGAGTATTGGGGGGAAATGAGTGAAAATCAGGATTCTCTCATAGGCGACCAAAAGCTTCCAGGTCCTTAGGATTAGGGGGTTTCTCAAATGGCTCAGATGTTCTCAGGGGCGTTGAGGCACTTCCTCCAGGCGGTGCTCATTCCTACCCCTGGGCAGGGCCCCTGGGGGCAGCCAGAGAGGCTGCCGGGACTGCCCTCCCAGCAGAAAGCCGGCCTGGGAGCCAGCCCGCTGCAGTCTTTGCAGAATTTAAAGAAATGTATTGATTTGAGAAGTGCCACACGTGCTCGCCTCGGGGTGGGTGGTGAGGATGGATGGGCCGGATCCTCCCCGTCGCTCTGTACAAGCGTTGCTTCTGGTGATAGGAGGACCTGTGGCTGTGGTCATTCTTCTGGGGGCAGAAAGGGATGGGAAGAGAGCTCCGTGGTCCAAGTTCTCCTTTTTCACATCATCTTTGAGGGCGATTCAGCGAGGCCCCAGCTGTTCTGGTTCCTCAGCTCAGGCTGAACATGTCAGGTTCACAGAAGGACAGGAGTCACCCCAGCCCTTGCAGGCGTCCGGGGACAAGGGGAATACGTGTGGGGGCGTAGCTCGTGTAGGACCCTGAGACCCGTGCTATTTTAAAACTTACAAATTAGAACCAGTAACCCTGAACTGCACACACCCACACATACAGACCTGCAGCTAAAACTCATTAAAATGCGCATCCCACACAAGCGGTAAGATCATCCTCCTTGAGCTCTGCTTT
>NW_005354991.1:82828-90318 GCF_000412655.1 Myotis brandtii
GCGTCCTCAGGTGCCCGCCCCTTTCCGCACGCGCCGGAGCCTCCGTACCTCTGCACTTTACTTTCGTAGCTCCTCTGAGTCTGTGTGCTCTTCTCTTTCCTTCTAGTTGTAGAATTTCCACTCAGCCAGCCTTCCTGTGGTTCTGGATGATGACCGTTCTGTCTTTTAGTTGTATTTTTGAAGTTGTTGTCGGAGGCAGCAATTTCCGGTGTTTTCCTATGCCGCCATCTTGGTCCATAAACTTTACTTAAAGTTTTAAGTCAACTTCGCACTGTACGTGCGCGCCCGCACGTGGTATTTTGAGGAAGAGCCACACTCAAGGGGCCAAAGAGCTGCATGTGGCTCTCGAGCCGCGGTTTGCTGACCACTGGTCTAACCTTACTCCCCTCCCCGGGATGCTCTAATGGATCCGTGAGAGCTAAGAGACGCAGCTTCACGTGTCGGTAAAGTGACCCTCTGCTCCCGGTGGGAATTAGGAATGCCTGCCCACACCTCGTCCCCCGTGAGCTCTGCTCCTGAGGGTTCACCTCACCTCAGACCTGTGATGCTCAGAGGACCTGCCTCTTCCATTTGGAAGGGATTCTGTGCTGGCTGTGCTGTCCATCGGGCATGAAATCAATGTGTTACTGAGGAAGCAGGGAGACGAAGCCCGCGGTGAACTGGAGATGAATCCCGAAATAGAGAGTCGCGCCGCGGGACAGCAGCGCTCTCTCTGCCATTGTTTTGCTGGACCCGTTAGAGCTTTGCCGAAAGGCAATCACGTTACTCTTTCTCTTTCCTTTTATGACGTAAGAGTTCAATGTTACCTTTGGCTGCATGGCCAGCTCCTTCTGTGTTTAAAGGACCAGAAGGATTTTAGGGAATTTAAAGGCCCTGTAGCCTTGGTAACAAGGTCATGGAGCGTCTTTAAGCTATTTTCACAGGCGCCTGCAGCGTGAGGGGAGATGGTCTCAGTATCAGAAAATGCACAAAATGCACAGTTTAAGATGGTATTCGGATCCCTTGGTGCTGACCAGCGATGGCTTAGTTACAGCGATTCTAACAGCGAAGCACAGGGGCGAAATTTGCAGAGCTTCTCGCCCTGCCCCCCAAACTCCTTGCAGGTGCGAGTAACAGGTTAAAAAGCGGCAGATTGGGTCACCGAGGTGTCCGTTGGGTGAGTTCATGTAAATTCCATGTATTTTCAGTTTTGCCGTTGGTTGATGATGAAAACTCAGGCTAGAGATCACTGTGTATATAAAACTCGTCCCCTAGAAATAAGGAGATGCATTTTACACATTACGGACGTGTTTGTGATTATGTCAGAAGGGCCCACGCTATGGAGTTTTCAGTCAGACCCCTTAAAACCCTAGGAGTAGAGGGTTCCTGCTCTAATAATAATATTATTTTTAAATATTTTTATTGATTTCAGAGAGGAAGGGAGCAGGAGGGAGGGGGAGAGAGAGGAGAGAGAGAGAGAGAGATGATGATGAGAGAGAATCATTGATAGGCCGCCTCCTGCACGCATCACACTAGGGATCGAGCCCACAACCCGGGCATGTGCCCCAACTGGGAATAGAACCATGATCTCCTGGTTCATAGGTTGATGCTCAACCCCTGAGCCACGCCGGCCCGGCCCTGCTGTAATATTGTTTAAGTGCTTTTGAACAATGCCCATCTGTGGAAGTAGATTAGGGAGCTATGGAACCTTGTAACCAGACTGTTAACAAAAAACCCCAACCAGCAGAATAATAATGCAGCAAAATTCCTAGGATGTGAAGAACATCCCAGTAAATGCAGGAGTGACTGTAAAACAGGAAATAGTTTGCTGGGCAGTGGTGGGCGGCAGGATGGGGGCTGCTGAGGAAGTCGAAGCAATGAAACCCCTGAGGAGGCGGGCGGGACAAGCTGGCCCTCTGCACACACACAGCCATGGGAACACCTCCCCACGTGTCCCGAGGACACACACACACACACATGTGGGTGTCCCTGGCCACACGGCTCCGCTGCCCGGGACATTTCCTTAAGGGCTGGAGGAAACCCTCATTCCGCTGGGAGTCTTGACAGCAAAAAGCCATGCAGAGCTGAGCGCAGTCTGTGGGCTGATGCTGTTTCTGAGTTATTCCATCACTCAGGTGTTTGTCAATTGTGTTTACTGTCTATCATCTGTTTACGGAGCTATGCACTGTTGAAGAACAGACTGCATTTGTTTGTTTTTCGTTTTTTTTTAATTAAATTTTTTAAATTGATTTCAGAAAGGAAGGGAGAGGGAGAGAGAGAGAGATAGCAACATCAATGATGAGAGAGAATCAGGGATCAGGGATCAAGCCCGCAATGTAGGCATGTGCCCAGGACCAGAATCGAACCCCAGACCCTTCAATCTGCAGTCCAATCCTCTATCCACTGAGCCAAACTGGCTCAGGCCAGCCTATATTTGTGTTAAGGAATTAGCATGACCACTTTATTTAATGAGAAAAAATTGTGGATTCCAAACAATCCTCAAATGGAAGACAGAGTCACATGTATGTTCCCACAGGTCACTCGGGAGTAACAACGTCCTTTCATTGATTTTGTTTAGAAAAAAATTGCCTGGTCAGTCTTTTAAAATCTCTCTAGTGAACACAGGGGTGCATACACTCTTTCTGATTGGTGACCCACGTCAGCAGGAAACGCCCTGGGGTCGGGGTCGGTGCCAGGCCAGGGCCAGCTGCCCACTGCCCGCTGCCAGGGGGGGATGCCTTTGCTTTCTCAGGGCCTGAAACGGCCAGAAGGATGGAGTGAATGTCAGTCAAAACCGGAGGAGTGTGCGCGGCCCCTGGATAAAGGCGTGTGGGTGTAGAGCATGATGCATATTGAACGGGTGGCAGCTCCATGCACGCCTCGGCAGCGAGCGTCCAGACACCAGCCCAGGAAATTCCGGAAGGAGCCTCGGGTCCGAGCCGAGAGGGAGGCCTTAGGGTCCCCTGTGAGGGCTGGGAGGACAGGGCAAGGGCGACCCAGCAGGAAACTGTGTGAACACCTGACCGACCACCCATGGCTCAGAGCCGCCTCACTTCCCTCAGGAGCCTGTGGGCACTGACGTCCCAGGGTCCTTGGCAGAGACCCCTGCTGAGTGGCTGGGGGGACCCCTGGGATCCTGTGTTAGGAGACTTAGAATCAGAAATGAACCGGTTTCTGAAACATAAATTACATTGCGCAACAAAATGTGATTTTTTTAAACAACATTTCAGATTGTGGATTTAAAGTCTAAGCAGACCCACTTACACAAGTCACCCCAGATTATTGACCCAAAAATGACTGTTCTCTGTAACTGTGGGAAGTAGGGAACACTACGTGCCCATTCCACACACCTACGTGCCAAGCTGAGGGTGCCGCGTCTCGGTGCTGCCCGATGCTCTCGCTGTGTCTCCCCTGAGAACACCCCTCGGTGGTCACATCCATGTTTCCTAAGACACAATCCCGTCGCACACTCTGTGGTTTTAGTCTATGAACCCTGGGAGCTTCTGTGTTTGTCCCAGTTTCCCCACTTCTTCATCGGACCGTTCAGTCTCTTAGACAGATCGCTGGTCTGAGGAAAGCAGCCAAGCCTTTGGAATTGAAGACGTCCCTGTGCTCTTATTAGACGGCAATGAAACTAGTCTCACTCTCAAAGGTCACCCACATAGCTCATTGCAGAAACTAGAAGCGGTTCCAAATATTTAATTAAGAAGAGATTTAGGACAGGAACTTCAGGCACGAATGTGATTGGGGGGATCAGAAGCCGCTGGGTTGAGATTGCTAGCGCACCGGGCTGACGGGCACCCCAGCTGCTAAGAACCAGGAAAGTGGGGAGCACTCCTTGGGGCTCCTGCACAGGCTCCAGACTGTGATGTGCGCGAGGGATGGAACTGCTGTTAAACCACTCAAATATGGAGGTGGTTTTAAACATTCTTAAATATTTTGTATTTAATGGGATTTATTGGGGTAACTTTGTTAACATTGAATCATATTAGGTGTTTATTGGGAAGGCTGGCTCACCAAAAAGATAGGGTGCTTACAAGCATCCAATCCTGCCTTCCAGCAGGTGTAGGGGGCAGGATTATAAAGGGGAAGGGGCTGGGGTTCTACGTGCAGGCCTGAGGGTCTCAGACATCAGCTATTGTAATTAGTCATTAGGCGATGAGATGATGTGGATGAGATGATGTTTTGACTCCTGGTGGGTCAGTCTGACCATGCTTATTGGCTCTGCTTGCTGGGTTCACAGCTGAGTCACCTCCTCAATCACTTTTCACCAGCCCTGACAAGAAAACTTAAGAGAAACTTAACCCCCTATCTATATATATGAAAGCCTAAGCAACCGAAGGACCCAACGACCAGTTGACCGGTCGCTATGATGTGCACTGACCACCAGGGGTTAGATGTTCAATGCAGGAGCTGCCCCCTGGTGGTCAGTGCACTCCCACAGCCAACCTCCCACAGCTGGCCAACCTCCTGCGGTCCCTCCCCCTGGCTGGCCGGCCCCAATCAGGACTGGGCGAGACGGCCCCAATCAGCCCCAATCACTGGCCAGGACGAGGGACCCCACCCATGCACGAATTCGTGCAACAGGCCTCTAGTTCTCATATGAGTATATGTGTTCTAGGAGTTAAAATAATATGCTTACTTTATAGATTAATTCAGGTGCTCTATCTATCAGGTTATAGGTCCCCCTGTAAAAAAGAAGCAGATGAGAGATGGTCTGGGCATAGAGCACATGGCATCTTCTATGTCAGCCCTGGAGGGCTTGGCCCTAACCTGTCACACGCAGACCAAGTTCTCTATTGAAGCCACACGCTGGGGTCTCTGCCTCTGGATCCGCCAACCCACCTGCTAAGAAATACAGATTTGGGTACAGAGTTGCGATCCTGAGCGGGATAGAGCCTGGAAGGGTGTGAGGCACAGACCTCGCGGGCTGGAAACGGACACCTGGTCACTTCACGCTATTGATACCTTTTCCCATAAACAAGTTTCACACACTTGACGATTTCCAAATTGGGGATCCCTCTCATATTGGATACATTTTTACAATGGTTTTCAGTGAGAAGGGTCTTGGCATGGTTGCTAAATGCCCCAGCCACCAAATATACATTTCTCGATACCAGAGGTTGGCAAACTCATTAGTCAACAGAGCCAAATATCAACAGTACAACGATTGAAATTTCTTCTGAGAGCCAAATTTTTTAAACTTAAACTATATCGGTAGGTACATTGTTATTAACTTAATTAGGGGACTCCTAAGGCTTAGGAAGAGCCACACTCAAGGGGCCAAAGAGCCGCATGTGGCTCATGAGCCACAATTTGCTGACCACAGCTCTATACCATTCAACTCTCCTTGTCTTACATTTGAACAAGAGAAAGTGCGTGCTCGGTGATGGAGAGAAAACATACTCCCTGTGGCAGTCGGGGCGACTTATGTAGCAGCACCTGATTGTTGGGTGGCCAAGGAGTGGTCCATGGCGGAGGCTGAGAGTGTCCCCCATTAAACCTGTTATTTTTCATCATCGTTGTAATGTTTCTAGGTGGCAGCGTCTTTTACTTATAACGGCAATAGCCCAGGAAGGCAGGTAAGTGACGGAAGTGGTTTGCACCTCCAGTTCTACAGACCTGCCCAAACTGTGCTGGACGCTGCTTACAATTGTGAGTTGAGAGAGAAACTGTTGATCTTAATCCATGATTATTTTAAAGTCTCTATCGGAGCAACCAAGCCCAATAAAATACCCCCATGTTTCAAAGGGGTTCAAACATGACTCAAAGTCAAGAAAAGCAAATGTTCTTTATATTATGTTTCAAAATAACACCAAGAATGCTCAAAAGTAAGTCCTAAACAAATAATCCTATATAATAAAAAGCTAATATGCAAATTGACCAAATAGCGGAATGACTGGTCGCTATGATGCACACTGACCACCAGGGGGCAGACCCTCAATGTGGGAGCTGCCCCCTGGCGGTCAGTGAGCTCAGCCAGAAGCCTGGCTCAGGGCTGGCAAGTGCAGCAGCGGTGGTGGGAGCCTCTCCCGCCTCTGTGGCAGCACTAAGGATGTCCGACTGCTGGCTTAGGCCCGCTCCCCGAGGGGAGGGGGCCTAAGCTGTCAGTCAAACATCCCCAAGGGCTCCCAGACTGTAAGAGGGTGCAGGCCGGGCTGAGGGACCATCCGAGTGCATGGATTTCATGCACTGGGCCTCTAGTACTATAACAATCCCTCATCCGCCAACTTTATCATAAATCCTCCAATCATTAAATGAACTTGTAAAGAAGAAGCTGTGATTCACCAGATGCACTGTGATTCTGGGACCACCATTTCTATTTTAAGATCGATATCTCCATTGTAAATACCAATTTTAATAAGCTTATTTGTCTTGCTGTGCTACACGGGGTTGGCTTTCTTTTCAGTGATGGATGTGAGACTGTTTTGGTCCCAGGTTTAATTAGTGCATTCTGGCCAAGCCCACATGTTGTCAGAAACCACTGACTAATGGGCCCAAGAACAAGCAGTGAAGGGCTTTTGTTTATTACTTTGACAGGAACAAAACTATGCTTCAACCAATGCCTATGGTTACCTGGAATTTAACATTTTCCCCTTAGAAATACTGTCGTCTATGCATTATGTAAGAAATCCCTTTTGGGGAAAGTAACTCAGGTACATGCAAATGTATTGTTTCCTAGTTTGTTGCTCTGAAAAAGATATCCTAGTTCAGAAACTGGGAATTGTGATACAAACAAAAAATAAACACCCTGAAATATTGATGTCATGGCACTGTTGTAGGTCATAAGGTAAACCTTGACAAATACAGTATATTTATACTAGAGGCTTGGTGCACGACATTCATGCACTCAGGGTGTGGGGGGCGGGGCCCTCAGCCTGGCTTGTGCCCTTTAGCAGTCCGGGAGCCCTTGGGGGATGTCTGATTGACGGCTTAGCAGTGAGCAGGCCTAAGTTGCAGTTGGACATCCTTAGTGCTGCTGAGGAGGTGGGAGAGACTCCCACCACTGCCACTGTGCTCGCCAGCCATCAGCCCGGCTTGTGGCTGAGCAGTGCTCCCACTGTGGGAATGCACTGACAACCAGGTGACAGCTCCTGCATTGACTATCTGCCCCTTGGTGGGCAGTGCATGTCATAGCAACTGGCGTTCTGCCATTTGGTTGATTCACATATTACCCTTTTATTAGATGGGATTAGCAAATTGTGGCAACAAAAGCAGAAGAAGAAAAAATATGCCTTCTCTATTGATGAATCTACAGATTTTTTTAAAACAAATCCTGGTTGATAACTTACGTCCACAATTGCAACCATCAACATGATTTTACTGGTGAGTTATGCCATTAAGGACTGGCCAAGAATGCAAGATGAAGAAGGTTTTAGAAAAGACTTGGACTGATTTATTTGAAGAGATATGGTTTTACCGGACCACAGCATACCAGAAGTTCCCCAGAGAGGGTACAACAGAAAAGTGGTACAAGAATGGACTTATGTGCCCTGACCGGTTTGGCTCAG
>NW_005354991.1:92302-94511 GCF_000412655.1 Myotis brandtii
GACCTCAGCTGCACCTGCAGGCACCCCACCCTCTTTGAGGAGGTCTGCACTTCTCCTGCTTGCCTTGACCTGTGAAATGTTCATGTACTAGTAAATCCACCCACAGGATGGGGCCTGTGTGCTGTTTTATTGTTTTTATTTTTAATAATATTATTGACTAGAGGCCTGATGCATGAAATTTGTGCAAGGGTAAGCCTTCCTTCCCCCGGCTGCCGGCACTGCTTCCCTCTGGCACCTGGGACCCAGGCTTCCTTTGCAGCCCTAGGTTTGTCCAGAAGGTCATCTGGAAGGACATCTGGAAGGATGCCTGGTCTAATTAGCATATTATACTTTTACTAGAGGCCCAATGCATGAAATTTGTGCACAGGTAGGATCCCTAGTGACTGCCGGCTGCTGGCTGCCGGCCAGGGCCTCCCTTCCCCTGGCCGCCTGCTACCACCACCACCAGCCAGGATGGAGCCGGCCAGAGGGAGGGGCCGGGGGAGGTTGGCCAGCCAGTCCCACCCCCTGGTTGAACTCCCAGTTGAACTCCCGGTGGAGGGGACAATTTGCATATTAGGCTTTTATTATATAGGATTATTATAGATTTCAGAGGAGAAGAGAGAGGGAGAGAGAAAAATCAATGATGAGAGAGAATCATGGATCGGCTGCCTCCTGCACGCCCCCTTTTGGGGATTGAGCCTGCAACCGGGTCATGTTCCCTGACTGAATCAAACTGTGACCTCCTGGTTCATAGGTCGACACTCAACCACTGAGCCCCCCAGCCAGGTCCTGTGCAATGTGTTCAATGTCTGACCTGTGGACATGGAGCAGGGCTGTTTCTGCAGCTCCTCAGAGCCACCCCACAGGTCTCAGGGCCCATGCGGGATCTTTAAATCTGGGGGCAGAATACACAGTGTGGGTCACCAGGACTTAAGACTGCTAACGTTCCCCATTTGTCTTCAACTGTCACCATCCCAGGAAACGCCTTTTCGGGAAGAAAAATGGAAATATTCTTCCCGCCTGCTAGCGGGTCTGTGGCCAGGGGCCCCGGCCCACTCCCGTTCCCTAGAGGCGCCAAGAAAGAATGATTTTTCTGATGTAGAGCGTCATCGTCAGCAGCAGCCCATCCTGACTCGGAGGAAGTGACTCTGTTAAGAAAGCAGTACCGTGGATCAAGCCACAACTGGGCATGTGTGTCAGTAAGCTCGTCCGACAGGCTTGGTGTTCTCCTCCTGCAACTTTTAATTTAGCAGCAAAAACTCATCTTCCCACAGGAAATGGCCCACTCTCCGCACAAAGTCTACAGGACATTTCTGTGCTTTACCGAGATGCTCACAGGGAAATGGTGATGGTGAACGCTACTTGCGACGGCTCTGAAACTGCACGGGGTCATGATTCCTAAGGAGAGAATCAGTGATGGCGGCACCGTTCCTGTGGAATTTCCCACGGGGCCTCTCCACCGCAGGTTTATGATGTCCTGAAACCAGGTGCCTCCACTCGTTTCAGCGATAAAGGAGCGTTGGACACAACAGCGTCTCGAGGCTGCTCCCAGGGCGAGTAAAGATACATGCTGATGTGGCCATGAATAGTCACGAACAAGGGGCTCGGGTGGCCTTGCCAGGAAACATCACCTCCTGTTTATTTCACAGCCAGTGGAGCCTCGTGGTTCATGGCTGGTAGTTCACACTCAGATGTGCCAACAACTCCACATGCGGCCACTCCACGCCTCGGAATGACTGGAGCATGACACGGGGTTGCTGATGGTCTGTTCCTGGGAATCAGCTTCTCCATCGGCAGCGTCATCTTATCTTTATTTTTCTGTTTTGAATAATTTTATGTATGGTAATGATAATTTTAAATAATCTATTTATAATACATATTTTATACCTTTTACTTATTTATTTTAATCCTCAACCAAGGATAATTTTTTATTGACTTTTAAAGAGACTGGAAGAGAGAGGGAGAGACAGAGAGAAACATCGATGATGTGAGAGAAACACATCAATTGGTTGCCTCCCCCATACGCCCCAACCAGGGCCGGGGAGGAGCCTGCAACCGAGGTACGTGCCCTTAGACCTGAATCAAACCCGGGACCCTTCAGTCCACAGGCCAGGCCAATGCTCTATCCATTGAGCCAAACCAACCAGGGCTATAGAAATATTTAAAAAGACTGATTTTATAGGAAGATTTAATCAAATTCCAAGTTGTAGACGTCTGAAACGAAATG
>NW_005354991.1:97026-98234 GCF_000412655.1 Myotis brandtii
TTCCTTGATTTTTTTTTTAATTTTTATTGTTGAAAGTATTGTATATGTCTCCTTTTCCCCCCATTGACCTCTCCCACCCTGTCCCACCCCCCAGGCCTTCACCACCCTATTGTCCATGTCCATGGGTCATGCTTAGATGTACACAAGACTTTTAGTTGATCTCTTCCCACTCACCCACCCTCTCCCGCCTTCCCTCTGAGATTCGACAGTCTGTTCCATGCTTCCATGTCTCTGGATCTATTTTGTTCATTGGTTTATTTTGTTCGCTATACCTTTTATTTTTAATTTTGGTTTGTTCTTCTATTTTATTACAAGCAAAGCATACTGTCTCATATATATTACAACATACATCCTACATGTATGTACCTATACAAGCATATGTGTAACAGACACACGTTTGTATTCACATCTCCTTTCTTAGAGTGCTGCGTGTATGAGCACTTTAACCCACTTTGCTGTTTTCAGTTGATCACGTGCTCTGGGGACCATGCTGCAGAGGGACCCAGCACTAGGCCAAGGTCGTTCATGGTCGACAATCAGTGTTCCAGGTTTTTGCACAGCATTGGCGTTTGGCAGGTCCCTGCCGACGGCCACTGCTTCACTTCAGGCTCACGCTGTTACCCGCCGTCTTAGACATACTGTGTTTTCATATTTTTGCTTGCGGATCTTTGAGATGGATTCCTGGAATGGGATTGTTGGGCCAAAGAGTAAGTAGATACCCAGTATTTTTAGTTATTGTCAAATTCTCCTTTATAGAGATTGTACTAATTTTTACTGCCATCATGTGAGAATTCCTGATAGCTTTGTCAAATAAGAGAATTCTTTTTGTTTCACCAATCAAATGGGTGAAAAATATTATCTTAATTTTAATTTCTAATTATAAGAGGGGTTTAGCGTCTTTTCATGTGGTTAAAAATACATCTGTTCTAGTCATGTTTCTAATCCAGTTTTCTTTAAGGTTAGTACCCTTTTATCTTCTATTTTTAGATGCCTCTTGTATACTCGAATTATTAAATTTTTGTCTCCCCTATATATAATTTAATTTGTTTCTTATTTTGCTTATGTTATTTGCCATGTACTTAAAAATTATGCAGTCATATTTATTAATATTCCCCTTTTATTCTAAATTTTGACAAGCATTTTAAGTAATTCTTTACTTTTGTATACATTTAAGTATTTTTATAATAAAACTAGAGGCCCAGTACATA
>NW_005354991.1:100130-102320 GCF_000412655.1 Myotis brandtii
ACCCTCACACCCAAGGCCCAGCACCCTCACACCCAAGGCCCAGCACCCTCACACCCAAGGCCCAGCACCCTCACACCCAAGGCCCAGCACCCTCACACCCAAGGCCCAGCACCCTCACACCCAAGGCCCAGCACCCTCACACCCAAGGCCCAGCACCCTCACACCCAAGGCCCAGCACCCTCACACTCAAGGCCCAGCACCCTCACACCCAAGGCCCAGCACCCTCACACTCAAGGCCCAGCACCCTCACACCCAAGGCCCAGCACCCTCACACTCAAGGCCCAGCACCCTCACACCCAAGGCCCAGCACCCTCACACTCAAGGCCCAGCACCCTCACACCCAAGGCCCAGCACCCTCACACTCAAGGCCCAGCACCCTCACACCCAAGGCCCAGCACCCTCACACTCAAGGCCCAGCACCCTCACACCCAAGGCCCAGCACCCTCACACTCAAGGCCCAGCACCCTCACACCCAAGGCCCAGCACCCTCACACCCAAGGCCCAGCACCCTCACACCCAAGGCCCAGCACCCTCACACCCAAGGCCCAGCACCCTCACACCCAAGGCCCAGCACCCTCACACCCAAGGCCCAGCACCCTCACACCCAAGGCCCAGCACCCTCACACTCAAGGCCCAGCACCCTCACACCCAAGGCCCAGCACCCTCACACCCAAGGCCCAGCACCCTCACACCCAAGGCCCAGCACCCTCACACCCAAGGCCCAGCACCCTCACACCCAAGGCCCAGCACCCTCACACCCAAGGCCCAGCACCCTCACACCCAAGGCCCAGCACCCTCACACCCAAGGCCCAGCACCCTCACACCCAAGGCCCAGCACCCTCACACCCAAGGCCCAGCACCCTCACACCCAAGGCCCAGCACCCTCACACCCAAGGCCCAGCACCCTCACACTCAAGGCCCAGCACCCTCACACCCAAGGCCCAGCACCCTCACACCCAAGGCCCAGCACCCTCACACCCAAGGCCCAGCACCCTCACACCCAAGGCCCAGCACCCTCACACCCAAGGCCCAGCACCCTCACACCCAAGGCCCAGCACCCTCACACCCAAGGCCCAGCACCCTCACACCCAAGGCCCAGCACCCTCACACCCAAGGCCCAGCACCCTCACACCCAAGGCCCAGCACCCTCACACCCAAGGCCCAGCACCCTCACACCCAAGGCCCAGCACCCTCACACTCAAGGCCCAGCACCCTCACACCCAAGGCTGAGAGCCCTAACCCTGAGCAGATGGGATTCAATTCCAGGCACCTCAGTTCCAGCGTCCACACTCGGAACCACGCTATAAATCTAAGCACAGGCAGGCAGATGCAGCCCCTGCTCTAAGGTGACCCTCTCGGCTATGACAGGCAGCTGGCGGAGGACAGCAGTGCTTTCCTGCAAAGGGGCACATTGAACCCTGACACCCAGGCTCTCAGAGGCACTCTGCTCCCACTGGAAAGTGGGTAGACGCTCTCAGCTTCTGGACTGGGACCTTGAAGAGGCTGTATGCATATTCACTTCTAATACCTTTACTGCACTTAGTGGATGGTATTATACTTTGACAATAGAATTACTAGTAAGCCTATTTCAAATACTGACAGTCCATTAACCACTTCAATTAAGAAGTCAAAATTGAAAGTTGATGAATTGCCTTGGGTGAAATAGTAATGAAGCCAGGTGATGAAGTTATTATGATGGTTTCATTGATTTTTAAAAATAATGTAATTAGGTATAAATGTTAATAAAATTCTACTGTGAACTATCTTTAATGGAAGGAGACTTGCTTTTTCTTTTATTCTGCACACTCCCAAATATTTCTCCACTTCTTAATGAACATAACCAGGAAATACACCTTTTCTTCTTCAATGTAGGGAGTGTCCAACTGGTAAGATAATTATCCATTCGTTTGCCTCCTGACAAGACCATTAGGTGCTGTTCAGACACTGTCTTCCTCCAGTTGGCCCTCTAGTCAAAGTATGTCAAACTCTCTGCCCACAGCCACTCATGGCCCACAATGAATATTTTTGCAGCCCAGCCAATATAATGGTCTGTAAGAAATGTTTTAATAAAAATTTCATAACTTAATTTTTACAATATCCTGTTATACATAATTATTAACAACAAACTACAACGTTCACTAATGACTGATTACTATAATTGTGTTGCATTCATTTCCCTTACGTGCCTTA
>NW_005354991.1:102364-104036 GCF_000412655.1 Myotis brandtii
GCACCATTTCTCTCCACTAATACCAGCAGCGAGTATTTTAGCAGCCGATGGCCACGTCATTAGTCTTGGACTGACTTGTTTGGTGTGCGCAACAGGAAGTATTTCCCTTTTGTAGAACAAGAAAAATAGGTTTATTTGCATTACGCTTATTAATTTGTGCAGTTATTCAGTGTCTGATAAGTGAATGCTCAAGAAAAAATATTAATTTTTATTAAAATGTTCTATTATGTTGATGATGACTTATTTATTTCAGCCCTTTGTATTGTGCATGTCTCTATTGAAATAAACCTCCGTTTCTATGAAAATTGAAGCTTTTAGCCCTGACCGGTTTGGCTCACTGGATAGAGCACCGGCCTGCGGACTGAAGGGTCCCAGGTTTGATTCAGGTCAAGGGCATGTACCTTGGTTGCGGGCACATCCCCAGTAGGGGACATGCAGGAGGCAGCTGATCGATGTTTCTCTCTCATCGATGTTTCTAACTCTCTATTCCTCTCCCTTCTTCTCTGTAAAATCAATAATATATATATTTTTTAAAAATTGAAGCTTTTGTTTTTTGGGGGGCCACATACACGTAAACCTTACTTATTTGGCCCGTGGTAGCCTTTGGGTTTGACATGCTTGCTCTGGTCCCTTAGCCCTGCCTGCCTCTCAGACCCAGGGGCTGCTGGGAAGAGAGTCCCATTCATTCACGTGCATCTTTTCTGTTTCCTGTCGTCTTCCCATTGGCATCACCCACTTTCAGAGCGTCCCTGCCGCCTCCCATCGGTGGACTTGGGGGTCAGGGGTAGCGTTCTGCTGTTCTGAGTGAGTATTCACATTCTTATTTTAAGTTATTTTTAGTGTCAACACAATTACAAAATAGACAACCAAGCTGCAGAGCCTCCGAGTCAAATCAAACTTGAGCATAGATGTATGTTTCAAAAGGCCCCATGCAGCCCACGCCTCCCGCTGACCTGAGGCTAACCATGGCTTTCCCAGGGCGGGGTGTGATTGAGGTGGTTGTATCTGTGCTTTTCTCTGGGCCTGCGTCATGGTCAGGTTTGTGTTTCTTTGTTTTCTTGTTGGTTTTTTTTTGGGGGGGGCCTATTTCCAGACACGGACTCTTGAAGATCAGCAATTATTTTCTTTCTTTTTAAAAAAAAATATTTTTACTAGAGGCCTGATGCACGAAATTTGTGCTTGGGTAGGGTCCCTTGGCCTGGCTGGCTATCAGGGCCGATCGGGGATCAGGGCCTTCCTTCCTTGGCTGCCAGCCAGGGCCTTCCTTCATTCCACGCTGCCCCCTGGTGGTCAGCGCACGTCATACAAAAAAGGGACTCAATGCAAAGCTTTTACATATTTTTTTTCAAAAAAAATTTTAATATATTTTTTATTGATTTCAGAGAGGAAGGGAGAGGGAGAGAGAGATAGAAACATCAATGATGAGAGAGAATCATTGATCGGCTGCCTCCTGCACACCCCACACTGGGGATCGAGCCCACAATGCCAGGCAAGTTCCCTGACCAGAAATTGAACTGTGACCTGCTGGTCCAAAGGTTGATGCTCACCCCTGAGCCATGCTGGCTGGGCAGGAATTATGTTTGTCTTCTCCAGAATTTTCCAGCTCTTGACAGCGAAAGGAGCACAGAGTCGATGCCAGGGAACATCTGTTAAAAACACTCCATGAGATGCA
>NW_005354992.1:0-801 GCF_000412655.1 Myotis brandtii
TGGGCTGGTTGCGGAGCCCGCCCTGTAGCTGTCACACAAGGAGGGGCAGTACCCGCCGCGGTGCCGAGGAGTGTAGCGAGGACTGCATTTTTCTCCTGGTACAGACGCCGATCCATCTGGGTCCGTTCCCGCAGACGTGGTGCCCCGCACACCGGCCCCTTTCCGTGCGGGTGGGTCGCCTGAGGCAGCGCACTTGCTCGCCCTGAGTTTGGCAATCGCACCGCTCCTGGCTCTCTGCCAGCGCTCCCTGGTTTACGTGGTTTCTCTCCAGCCCAGGGGCTCTGGGCTCCAGAAGGCAGTGGCTGCGCTCGGGGTTCACGGAGACCCGCGGTTTCCCGCGGTCCTGGTGCCCCTAGCCCACCCGCTGGCCCTGCGCTTTGTGGGTAGTTCTGGGTTGGGGTTGCTATTGCTTCTCGCTTCGTGGTTCTGTCGGAATGACTGTCGGGGCTGTGACATTTTTGGTATTGCACTGGGTCTGCTGGTTTTCTTGAATTTGTTAAGGGGTGGGGGACTGGTAACTGTGCTTTGAATTCCTGGGTGTTTTGCTAGGTCTGTGGCTTGCATCGCCCAGGGCCCTTGATGACCCTTGAGGCTGCTGGTACAAAGGAAGGCTTGGCCCCTGCATCAACTCAAAGGCTCCCCAACAAGCCACAGTACTCACAGCAGGAGCTCCGTGCAGCCTTGGAAGCTGATACTGGGAGACCCCAGGGAGACAGGTGGTAGGAGGAAGCAGTCAACACTGGAGATCAAGGGTTTCCATCTTGGAGAGCTTTGCCTTGACCCCTGTCCTGGGAACAAAAG
>NW_005354993.1:0-1916 GCF_000412655.1 Myotis brandtii
TTTGCACTTCTGTTTACCTAAAATTCAAAAGCAGGGATACCAATCTCACAAAACAGAAACAGAGGCATGGACACATAGAATAGACTGACCCCTCTCACAGAGGAGGAGAGAGGAGATGGGATGAGAGAAGGTAAAGGGATTAGCCAAAGAGCAATTGATAGACACAGACAACAGTGTTGTGATGGCCACAGGAAAGGGGGAGTGGCTGTGGGGGAGGTGGGCAAGACTTAAGGCGGTTGGGCAATGACAACACTTGTAGTAATAGTACCAATGATAAAAATAAAGTTAAAATATGATGTTGCCAAAGGTCCAAACAAGTTGGAAATACCAGTTTCCTTGAGGAATGTGAGCTACCATTAGAACTTTGGGGTTGGCTCCAATCTGTCTCCCTCCCACCCCTGACCAACAGTTCTTCCATATACTGGTTGCTTGTTTACTTTTAGTCTCCATAGTAACCAAAGTATTTCAGTTTTCCAGTTTTCAGAAAGAGCCAAACTTTCTCCTTAATTTAACCATCAATGTTAATGGTTGTTTTTTTGTTTTGTCGTGTATGTGTGTGTGTATGTGTGTGTAACCAATTTTTTCTTACATTTCACATAGTAGGCCCTCATTTACATCTTCATAATCTAAAACATAACAATTCATTTTTACCCCTGAGTAAATAAATTCTATCTGACATTAAACACTCATTCTTGCACAATAAGTTTCAGTGTTCCAAGTCCTTCTCCCCCCACCTCCAATTTATTGCTCACCTCGAGGAGCCAGACTTTCTTCTTGATTAACAGGAGAATACACTATTAAAAAACTAGTAACAACAACATTTACTTTACCAATGCCCTTAGGCAGAAATCAAATACAGGGAATTACATTTCCTAAGAAATATTATACTAATCAACCATTATGTCGCTAACAGAGCAACCCAGAGTAACATGCTGCAGGTAGCACATGTCCTAAACCACAGTGACAAGGCCCTGGACATCTAAGTTTACTCTCGGACTCCCTGGGCCCTAAAAAGATCAGCAGGCACACATCCATCTCAGTCTCTCAAGGTCTCTCTCTCCCTCCCTCCCACCGCCCTCTCCCTCTTCCCCTGGTTTATCTTCTTTCTCCTCTTCTCTTCATTCTCTTCTCTCTCCCACCCACAACTTGCTCCCTATCCTCTCTCCTCTCCCATCCTCCCTCTTCTTTCCTCACTCTATCACTCTCTCCCTCCACCATCAAAACTAGGAATTCTCTCCCTCTTTCTTTAAAAAACAGCACCTGGTTACCCCTATGCCCTGAGAACGTGCATAACACATACCTCTTGACATCCTTGCAGTTTTGATGAAATGCCTGCCTTCCAGATGTTTCTGTTTCTTTTTATGCTTCATGGTTGAACTCTTTAAAGAGTCACTCAAATCAGATACCTTTATCCCCCAAACTCTGTTCTCAGAGTTTGGGGTTCTCCCCCAAACTCTGCTCTAAGAGTTTGGGGGAGAGTGCCAGTTGATGATGACAAAGAATAAAATTAACAAATACAATTAATATAAACAAATTACTGTCAATAATAAGACACTTGAGAGACCTCTCCTCTCACCAGATCACTATTCTGACCAGTGCTTAGGACACCAGCAGGGCAGTTATGATGCACGTCATCACCATGGTTTCAGGGGGGTTCTATGACCTGTGCATGACATCAGTGCACCCCAGCCACCCAACCAGTATTCACAGAACTACAAGGCTGCCACACCCATTGGCCAGAGTGATCCCTATATCTAATGGAAACACTAGCATGAACTTGAATTTTTTATTGTTTACTTCATGTCAAAACGAGAGGATAGGTGATTTGAATGAAACAAAGGAAATGATTTTATATGTCTAGGATAACCACATTACTAATTCTCCCCAGTGGTGAGGCTAAGCAATACCTGAGAAAA
>NW_005354993.1:6060-7877 GCF_000412655.1 Myotis brandtii
CACCCCCCACCCAGGGATGTGCCCGCAACTAAGGTACATGCCCTTGACTGGAATCAAACCCGGGACCTTTCAGTCCGCAGGCTGACGCTCTATCCACTGAGCCAAACCGTTAGGGCAAACCTGTTTGCTTTTATTTTATTTTTTTAAAGATATTTTATTGACTTCTGAGAGGAAGGGAGAGTGAAAGAGAGATAGAAACATCAATGATGAGAGAGAATCATTGATTCGCTGCCTCCTGCACGTCCCCTACTGGAGATGAGTCCACAACCCAGAAGTGTTTGGGAATTGAACCTTGACCTCCTGGTTCATTGGTCGAGGCCCATCCATTGAGAAACCCCAGCCGGGCAAACCTATTTGCTTTTAGTAGCAATGCTCTGCCAAATTCACAGGCATCACTCCAGAGAGGAAATTTTAGCCTGTGGGTGAGGAAGATGCCAAGTCCTGGGTTATGTTCTAGTGACAACTCCCTTTTATAACACTAAGGTGTGCTTTCTTTCTCTTACATGTTGATAACACAATACATTTTATTTTCTGATATGTAAATGCATGCCTGTTTTATTTAAAAATGTATGGAAAACTTTTAAGGATTAGATCCAGTAGAGATCCTTCTCTAAGTTATCTTCTACCTTTATTTCTACATGATTAAGCTCATGGACAATGTATAGAGTTATGAATTACTAGAGGCCTGGTGCACAAAAATTTGTGCACTCAGAGGGGTTCCTCAAACCCGGCCTACGCCCTCTTGCAGTCTGGGACCCCTCAGGGTATGACCACCTGCTGGCTTAGGCCCACTCTCCGGGGTATTGGGCTTAAGCTGGCAGTCAGACATCCCTCTGGGAGCCAGGGAGCCCTCGGGGGATGTCCACTTGCCAGCAGAAAGCAGGCCTAACCTGCAGTCGGACATCCTTAGCACTGCTGTGGAGGCAGGAGAGGCTCCCACCACGACCGCTGTACTGGTAGCCATCAGCCTGGCTTGTGGCTGAGCAGAGCTCCCCCTGTGGGAGCACACTGACCACCAGGGGGCAGCTCCTGCATTGAGCGTATGCCCCTGGTGGTCAATGTGTGTCATAGACATTCCCAGTCATTCTGCTGTTAGGGTCAGTTTGCATATTACCCTTTTATTATATAGGAGAGAGGCCTGGTGCATGGGTGGGGGCTGGCTGGTTTGCCCTGAAAGGTGTCCCGGATCAGGGTGGGGGTCCCACTGGGGTACCTGGCCAGCCTGGGTGAGGGGCTGATGGCTGTTTGCAGCTAGTCACACCCCCTTCAGGGTGGGGGTCCCCACTGGGGTGCCTGGCCATCCTGGGATGAGGGGCGATGACTGTTTGTAGGCTGGCCAAGCCCCTCAGCGGAGACCCTCACCCCATGGGGGTGTGGCCAGCCTAGGTGAGGGGCTGAGGGCTGTTTTAAGGCTGGCCACACCCACCGGCAACCTAAGCTCCCTGCCTCTCCTTTTTCTTTCCTGCGATTTATTTATCTTCTACAATTAAAGCTTTGTAGCCTTGAGTGGACCCGAGGGTGGTCCAGGGCAGGCGGGAAGCTTGGCTTCCTCCATCACGGGGGCAACCCAAGCCTCCTGCTCACTCCAGCTCCATGGCTGCCGCCATTTTAGTTGGGTTAATTTGCATACTTGCTCCTGATTGGCTTGTGGGTGTGGCTTGTGCGTTGCAGAGGGGTGGTTAATTTGCATGTTTCTCTTTTTTTTTACTGTCATAGTTTTATTTTTATTTTTTTATTTATTTTATTTTGTTTTTATTTTTTTTTTGCTTAAAGTATTACAAAGGGCATTACATATGTGTCCTTTTTTTCCCCGCCCT
>NW_005354993.1:10146-11532 GCF_000412655.1 Myotis brandtii
TAAAGAAACTCAAATCAATGGCACTCAATATAAAATTTCTCATACAAAAAGGAGCCTATTTTATTAATAATCTTTTACTTTTACAAACTCCTAACTATACCTTATTTTTAAGAATAACAAATATCTGTGAATACATTTAAAATATCTAAATGTTACAGTCTGCTGTTTCTCATTCTAAGGCCTGCAAGAATATTCTTAGAGATATAAGAATTAAATAAAACTCGATTTCAAGCTTTATTTTTCATGATAACATAACAGATTAGTCTGGACCACCTGAAAGGATACCTTAAAACAGTGACTTGCCATCTATTTCGGTGTGAAAGTCATCATCTGTATTTGCAACCACATTGAGACTAAGCAATCATAAAGAATCACCACTTAATTTTAATCCACTTGATCTCCAATATTACACCAAAAAATCCAGAGTGCAGCCCTGACCGGTTTGGCTCAGTGGATAGAGCGTCGGCCTGCGGACTCAAGGGTCCCAGGTTCAATTCCGGTCAAGGGCATGTACCTTGGTTGTGGCACATCCCCAGTAGCGGGTGTGCAGGAGGCAGCTGATAGATGTTTCTCTCTCATCGATGTTTCTAACTTTCTATCCCTCTCCCTTCCTCTCTGTAAAAAATCAATAAAATATATTTTTTTTAAAAAGTCTGGAGTGCAGTAAGCCTTTTTGTTGATAGCTGGTGTTAAGTGGGTTATGTGCATTATTCAAGAATTAAAGATGCTGTCATATTCAATGTATAAGGGGAAACCCCAAATAATAAACCACAAATAATAAACGAATGTGCATGACTGACCTGCAGCCAGAGAAACATGGCGTGACTACTGTGTCGTTTAAAGAGCTGCAAATACAGGGCAGGATACCAGAGCACTGTTCCAGCACTTGAAAAGGCCAACTTTATCTAAATAGAAAAAACAAAAACAAATGAATTTAAAGTGATTTTTCATGTTTTCACTAAACTTTTCTTCCTATAAATATTTATAAAGTGGTATTGACAAATATTTGAGAAAGACTCATATTTATGGCTTGTTTGTTTTGTTTTGTCTATGAACTCTTCAAAAGATATTTTCCAACTTACTCAAAGTATTAGTTTTATAATTCATTGGTAGGTTTAACAGAACTACGTCAGCTATATTTACATATTAAGCAGTAATAAAAAAAAACTCTACATCCAAAATATTCAGAATCAACAAGCCATAAATTGTTTGGCCAAGTTTAATATATAATTCTAAAATCATTTAACACATGAAATCTCTTTCATTAATTTAGCAGCAACCATGGCTTTTAAATTTTCACACAGACTGTGTTGGTAGTTTCCATTTCTAACCTGTACTTATTTGTTCTAAATTTCAATTATATTTTAAAATACACTGTGCTTTCCA
>NW_005354993.1:11672-12602 GCF_000412655.1 Myotis brandtii
CCTATTGCATTAACTAGTCTATGGGCATTAAGCATGAGAAAGAGTAGCACGTATCTTGCAAATTATACCTTTCGGTACCTAACAGTGGTTGAGCTACAAAAGACTTCTGAGTGACTATACATACTATTTTAGTAGAAATATAATAAATTATCAAAATAAAGTCACAATAAAACATGGGAATTCTTTCCGATAAGAAGCAGCCCATCCTTTTCATTACAAGAACTATGGATAGTAACGTTCTCAATAATATTTAGTACTTTTTTGCTAAAGATAACATTTAATATCCTATGTCTGCAACTGGATCTTTAAAATTATGAATTAAGCCAGTGAGGAGATATATTTGTTGACTTTATTAAGCCATTGCTTATTAGTAAAATGTCATGATTCAAATTTGTTGTGCTTCCTTTATAAACACGTGGAGCAACAAGCCCAGAATCCTTAGGAGAAAAGTGGGTGGGGAAGTGAGTCTTCAGGGGATTCACATTATGCAATTCAGTTCTTAAGTCCATGAGAAACTATAAACATTCATGAGATCTACAAAATAAACCTTAAGTCATCAAATAGAAAATTTCTGACTATAATTCTTCCCCTCACATCAAATGAGAAAAAAAACAAAAAACAAAACTTCAAGACTTAGGACAGCATTCTTTTTTTAAAATAAGCAAATTCCCCAATCTTACATAATTAAATGCCTATGTGCACAAGAATTGTTTTCCAAAATTTAGTAGATGAATGTCTTAGTAAAATTATCATAAAGTATCTGTTTTATCAGATTTGAAATAAACTACTCTATTTCAAGATGTTGGCCTCAAGAATAAAATAACACCTGATTGCCGAAACCGGTTTGGCTCAGTGGATAGAGCATCGGCCTGCGGACTCAAGGGTCCCGGGTTCGATTCCCTGTCAGGGCACATGCCCAGGTTTTGGGTT
>NW_005354993.1:12701-17645 GCF_000412655.1 Myotis brandtii
TGCTTCTCTCTCATGGATGTTTCTAACTCTCTATCCCTCTCCCTTCCTCTCTGTAAAAAAATCAATAAAATATATTTATTAAAAAAATAAATAAATAAATAAAAATAAAATAAAATAACACCTGACAATTTGAAGAAAAACTCTCCTAAGTCTATATAAGAATAATGACTCATGTACTTAAAATGCTTTCCATGTGAAACAAATTAATATTAAAATTAAATGTAAATATAAACGTGTTTTTGGGGTATGGGTGTGTGTGCATGTGCGCACATATGTCTGAAAGGATGGCAGTTCTGTAATATATTATGATTCAACAATTCACTCTGACGTAGCCCACATATATGAATACCTTGGAAACCACGAGATTCATTTCCCTTCATTTTGCTTTGATATGAAGCACCCAGGCAGGGACTGAATGTCTAAAGGTTTCATTTCATATGGAAATAGTGCCATCATCTGGCCTTTGGAACTGCTTATGTATTAAAATGAAATGTATTATGGATTAGAGGCCCCGAGCACAAATTCGTGCACAGGTGGGGTCCCTCGGCCTGGCCAGCGATCAGGGGTGATCAGGGGTGATCAGGGCCGATCAGGGCCATCTTGCCCAGTCCTGATCAGGGCCAATGGGGGCTGGCTGGCCGGGGAGGGACCACAGAGGGCTCCAGGGTGTGTCCAGCCCATCTCGCCCAGTCCAGCTAGCTAACCTACCAGTTGAAGCATCTGCCCCCTGGTGGTCAGTGTGCGTCATAGCGACTGGTCAAGCAGTTGACCTAATGGTTGAACTATAGGTCGGACACTTAGCATATTAGGCTTTTATATATAGAGATTGTAGTTCCCCTGATGAGTTATGTATACAGGTTATTGAGGAAAAAACCCTTAGTCTAAAATCAGTTAATTTTTAAAAGTAACCTTGAAAAATTAAGAGCATTTCCCAGCATGTCTTCAGATAGATATCATTTAAAAAGAGACTCAGCTGGGAACCCTGGATTCTGCTACTAAATCTAAGCAGATAGTGAATCTCAGACTAAGTAGATAGCCACTCTGGACTTCAGTTTTCTCGTCTATAAGATTGTTTAACTAAGTCATTAAGTTGCTTTCAGTCTAGAATTACATTGTTCTAGCTTTAGGCATGTTTATGAGTACTTCCGGTTTTAGCATCTTAATGTGGAATATAGGCCTGTCTATGGCATACTTTCCCATAGTTACCGCTTTCATTATTACAGGTCTGCTTGGTTATGCACTACACTTGAATTTTCCTCAAAAATAAATCTTGCCCTGGCTGGTTTGGCTCAGTAGATGGAGCATAGGCCCATGGACTGAAGGGTCCTGGGTTCGATTCCGGTCAAGGGCACATACCTTGGTTGTGAGTTCCCCAGCCCTGGTCAGGGTATGTGCAGGAGGCAACCAATCAATGTCTCTCACATCAATGTTTCTCTCTATCTCTCTCTCTTCCACTCTCTCTAAAAATCACTGGAAAATATGCTTGATTGAGGATTAACAACAAAAAATAAAAAATTTTAAAAACTAAATTTTAATTTATACTTCTTCCTGTCCAAATAGTGTTCCCCTAAACAATATATGTTAGAAAGAATGGATAGAATCCTATATAATAAAAGGCTAATATGCAAATTGTCCCCTCGGGGGTTCCACCAACTGGGAGTTTGACTGCTCGCTATGACGTGACCACCAGAGGGCTGCACGGAGCAAAAGAAGGCCCCAGCCAATCAGCCAATTGGCCCTGATCTCCAGCCAGGCCTAAGCACCCTACCGTGCATGAATTTCATGCACCGGGGCCTCTAGTTATGCATAAAAGTAAGTCAAAGAACTGAAAACAATTAAAAAAACACACCACACACCTTTGTGTAAAGGTTAATTGTGCACACTGTAGATAAGATGGGGCCAATATCAAACCAAGCACCCAAAAGTTAATGGGAAGGAGCTCCCTCCAAAGGTTCTAGAATCTAGCGTTACTGCATAAGAAACAGGACAGGCTCAGCCTGGGCAGCTTCCCTCAGATCCCACAGCCTTGGCCAATGATGCGCTGTAGTGCAGACCTGCCACCTTGGACTTATCTGCCCTGCACTTCATCCTTCCCCCATAGCAGTCATCAACTCACCTCTCGTTTCCGGGGTCTTGCTCTGATGTACCTTCTTACCCAAACTCTGGCATCCATCTAGTCCAGGCTCTTGGCCTCCTAGGCCTGCCTTCCTAAAATATCCGTCAGTCTTCTCCTCACAGGGTGAGTGAAGGACTCGCCTCGGACTCCTCTGGGATGCTGGTGAGAACGTCTTCCCTGAGTGCCCATGAAGGAGACCAGCATTGTCGAACAGAAATGCAACATGGGCCACATACGTAATTGTAAATGTTCTGGTAGTCAGCTTAAAAACAGGGAAGAAGCAAGTGAAATTATTTTAACAATATATTTCTATTTACTACAATGTATGGGAAATGTAATCTCAATAAGTAAGTATTTAAAAGACACATCTGTGGTGCTTTATTTTTTATACGAAGTCTTCAAAACCTGGTGTTTTATGCGTGTAGCGTATCTCAATGCAGACCAGCACATTCCAGTGCTTCAGGGACCCCTGTGACCAGTGCCTACCATCCTGGCTGCACCAGACTGGGAGAAAGGGGAACAGAAGCCAAGAATCTATATACTTAGCAAAACACCCATCTAGACTGTTCTATACGCAATTCATTCTGCTACTGCTACTGAATTTACATTTGGAAAAAAAACAAAACCCACCACTTTAATTATGTCAATCCTCAGAACCTAGAAATCCTTGGTACTCCCAGTTCGATCAACTCAGATGGGTGTTCAGATCTCCCTAAAAGTGGCCTCACTTACCCATCCAACCTGCTGGCCAACTGGAAAATGTTTGGGGTTCCTCCATGAAGTTTTCCTAAGCAAACATTCAAATGCTCATTCGTTCAACAAATATTTGTGGAGCACCCACTACGTGTCATCATGGACCCTCCACCAAAACAGGGACGGTATGACGCAAGTCATCGCGTGATGGTAACAATGCAACTGTGAGCTTGACAGCAATGCTCTGAAATGGCACCGTGAGATGCTTTGAGAACATGGAAGAACGGGACCTTATAGTCCAGTGATGGCGAACCTATGACACGCGTGTCAGAGGTGACACGCGAACTCATTTTTTTGGTTGATTTTTCTTTGTTAAATGGAGGGCATCAGAATTAAGTTAGGGTTTTTCAAAATGCTGACATGCCGAGCTCAAAAGGTTCGCCATCACTGTTATAGTCTGAAGGGGTCAAAGAAAAATTCTTTCATGCACTAACATTTAAGCTAAAATAAAGAGTATAAATGAAGTAGGAATTGGAGCAGATAAAACGAAATCTCTAGGCAGAGGGCAGCAGGTTATGCAAAGTGGTGAGGTGGAAAGTAAGGACAGGAGCATGCAGGTAGCAGAGTATCTGTAAGGAGGCTGCCTGGGAAGGTAGGAGACAGGCCCAAATCTGTGAGCCCTCCATTTTTCTTTGTTGTTTAGGTGTGGACATTTATACACTCCTCAAAAAGTGCATGCCTTCCAAACCTTATTTATCTCTTTCATCATCTCATAAAGCACGAAGTACTTAATACCTACTCCCTCTCTATATAAAAAGCACGTGTATTTTGCTAGGGTTTTAAATTCTAAAATCTGCAAGCTGCACTAACAATTATTTAAATCTTCAGATCATTCACAAACTACCCTATATAACAGTGGTTCTCAACCTTGGCTGCATATTAGAATCACCTGGGAATCTTTTGAAAATCCTGATTTCTGGGCCTCATCCTCTGGAAATTCTGTTTCTTTGTTACTAATGTTGTGGCCTCAACCCATAACAAAGAAACAGAATTTCTGGAGGATGAGGCCCAGAAATCAGGATTTTAAAAAGATTCTCAGGTGATTCTAATGTGCAGCCAAGGTTGAGAACCACTGCTATATTATAAAAGCCTAATATGCTAAGTGTCCGACCATTGGTTCCACTGATCTACCAGTCGCTATGACACACACTGACCACCAGGGAGCAGACGCTCTGACTGGTAGGTTAGCTTGTTGCTGGGGTCCGGCCCATCACGACTGGGTGAGATGGGCTGGACACACCCTGGAGCCCGCCCGCGTCCCAATTGAGCACTCCAATCGGGCACCCGTGGGGTCCCTCGGCCTGGCCTGCAGCCTCTGGCAATCCAGGACCCCTCAGGGGATGTGGGAGAGCTGGTTTTGGTCCCTACAGGCCAGGCCGAGGGATCTCGCCTGTGCATGAATCTGAGCACCGGGCCTCTAGTGTTACTATGAAACCCAGGAGGTCTCCTGGAAGTGCTGAGACTGGAGGATGTAAGAAACATTTCACTGGGGTCCGTGAGCCTATCACCCCTTATGCTGTTTTACTCTGGAACTGATCAAAGTCTGGCATCTACCACCCTTTCAGACAGAATTCTAAGATAGCCCCAAACTGGTGGCATCTGGACTCAGAGAGTAGGTCCCGAGTAACCCTCCCCTTGAGCCGCCTGAGCCTGTGCACACCAGGGCGCCCTCCAGGACCAGGGTCAGCAAGGGGAGACCTGAAGGGGCTGACCTCAGCAGGTGAGCGGGGGACTCCCAGATGACAAGGCCTGCAGAAGGGCTGCCACCTGGCCAAGGCGCCAGGCTGGCCTCCAGCCAACAGCAAGAGCCTCTGTGCAAGAACCACAGCTCGAATTCGGCCACCCACGGAGGGGGGCGGGGAGGCTCGGATGAGACCCCAGGTTGAACCTGCAGGAGACCCCTGGCCTGCAGGATGCCTCCCCATCTGCAGCTCCCGGGATTAGGCAGCACAGCTCAGACCCCTTTGCAAACAGCATGCGCAGCCGCTTCCAGGGTAGACCTGTTTCACAGTGAGCTGTGCGCACGGAGAGTCCCTGACCCTGGATCACCCCCGGAAAGTTCCTCTGCGGCCGCG
>NW_005354993.1:18742-26053 GCF_000412655.1 Myotis brandtii
TGACAGCCGCTAACCACGTGGTGGGCGTTGGGACGAGGATTGCAATGGGATGACATTGGCAGCGGTAACCTGCGCCTTTGGCATGTTTCTTCTGTTGCCGTAGAGATGCAGGTATCTCTCTCTCTCTTCCTTGGAAGCCAGATTTTGAGGATGTTTAGTGGCACTTTATCCCACGCTGCTCTCAGCAAGACGCAAAGACACGTGTGCTCAGGCATTGACAGCCCAGCACCGTACTCGAACCCGAGCCCGCAACCGCCTCTGCATATGCTCGGTTTTACGGTGTTAGAAATCTGTAACGTATAACGTCACCTCTCTTTGCTCGCAGCATTTGGCATCAACAGCATTTTGTATCAGCGCGGCATTTACCCGTCCGAAACCTTCACTCGCGTGCAGAAGTACGGGCTCACCTTGCTGGTCACCACGGACCCCGCGCTCATGAAGTACCTGAACAACGTGGTGGAACAGCTGAAAGGTAGGACTCCTGGGAGCAGGTGGGGCTTGGCAGGCCTTCCAGAACCCAGGGGTTCCTGCCTCTTGGTGGTCGTTTGTCAGCTGTGCACACAAAGGCGTAACACAAGCGGCCCTCTCAAATACAGCGACTCTCCTGGTGGGAGGAAGCACATAGCATCGTTGATATTAGGGATCTGATAGACGGCCTAACAAAACAGCCTCCATCCCTTAAAAAGGGACTTTTGCAGTTTAGGTGGCCAAATGGAACCAGTTGAATTTTACGTAATTATTATCTGTGGGGAAAAAAATCACTATATAGCCCTAACCAGTTTGGCTCAGTGGATAGAGTGTCGGCCTGCGGACTCAAGGGTCCCAGGTTCGATTCCAGTCAAGGGCATGTACCTTGGTTGTGGGCACATCTCCAGTAGGGAGTGTACAGGAGGCAGCTGATCGGTGTTTCTCTCATCGATGTTTCTAACTCTCTATCCCTCTCCCTTCCTCTCTGTAAAAAAATCAAAATATATTTTTTAAAAAAATAAAAATCATCATTCTCCCCTTTAAAAAAAATCACTATTCTTAATGATATATTTCCTGTACCTGCATGGAGTCTAAAGCCATCATTATTAAGATCAAGTAAATAAAATTGTTTTTCAATGTGAGAACTAAAACTTCAAAGAAATCAAGAAGAAAAAGAACTACTAAATAATAGAACACACAAAAAATGAGTGTTCTCATTTTTCACCTGTTTCCATTTGTCTTTTTCAAATAACCCAGCCTGAGTTTAAACATTTCATCTTTTTGTTTAGCTCCAGAAGTTCCTGTGTGGTGGGAACAGTCCTGGTTCCCACCTGTCTTTCCTTCCTTTATATTTCTATTAGCTTCCCTTCCATGTTTCTTTCCACTCGAGATTCTCACTTCACCTTGTTCTGAGCTGTGGGATGTTTCTCCCCATCTGCCCATTGGTCTTCCAAAAAGGGCTACAGTGATCATTTTGTCAAATTTTTTAATCCACGAATCCTATATTTTTGTTTGCTTGTTTCAAGTATCTTTATTTTTAAATTTTCATTGTATTTTTGTTAACTTCAGGGCTAAATCGCCCATAGCCGGTCACAGGGCTGCACTCAGATGGTTTGGCCTGGAAGCTTGTGGCAGCTGCGGATCTAGGTCTTCACCTTGATTTGATGGGAAGCGAGACATGGCTAAGCTGCACCCGTGACATTTCATCTCATGTGTTTCTAGACCTTGCTGTGTAATGTCTATCTTCGTTTTTGTTAAAACTGAGGACTTACTCTTTTTAGAGGTGAATTGTTCAGTCTGTTGGAAACCAGCCTCTACCCTCTTTGTTCTCAATTGTGTGTCTGACTTCTTTGTTTCGATTTGGATCATTTCCAATTTTAAAAGAAAAAAATTACTGCCTACCCCAAAATCTTCACATTACCACCCAACCTCCGCCTGTTCAGAACTAAAATGATAGAGTTGTGGGTCTATGCCAGGGTGGGCAAGGCCAGGAGGCCAGTTCCAGCATGTGGCCTGCGTTTTGTACTGTCCGCAAGCTAAGAATATTTTTACAAATTGAAAAGAATGTGCAGCAGAGATCTAGGTGGCCCACAGCCTGAAATATTACTAAATTGTTTTCTGTCTCTTTAAAAGCACACTGCTGATTCCTGAATATACTCCCCATTTCTTCAGGGCTCAGTCTCAGCCCCTTCTCACCAGGCGCTAGGTGGCCCTTGTGCACCGCTGTGTGCCACTCAGACTCCTGCGGCCAGGCTGCCCCAGCTCCGGCCCCCGTGGAGTGCGGCCGCTCTGCGGTGCTTCAGAGTCACATACAGAGCTGAACGGGGCCATGGAGGTCACGGTTCGATTGCCTCTCAGGGACTGCATCAGCCATGCAGCCAGTTACAAGCCAGAAACGGGCATTGCCCTGACTCGCGCCCCTTACACTCGCAGGCAGTCCAGCTACCCGTCATGGTATAACCCCGGCATCGCCCTGGCCTCTCTACTGCCCCGTCTCCCAGTTCCCCTGCAGGCCTTGCCCACCTCCTGCCTGTGTCACTGTCTAGTGTCCCTTCTTGCCTCCAGTCCCTGCCCCTCGTTGCAGCCAGACGACAGTTTGGCTGGTTACATCGCGCTGCTTTAGGCAGTCGTGCCTTCCCGGGTTCTGGAAGTGGCATGTTTTGAATTTGGGCCACCTGGCCAGCCTCGCGTGCTCTCCCTCCTCACCCGCAGTGGTATTGGCCCGCCAGTCCTCCCTCTGTCTTCCCTTTGGAGTGTAAGACTCGGTACCTTCTTCCCGCTCTTGTGCTGGTTAGTGCTGTGGGTTTTTAGAGCCAGACTCCCGCCTCCCCGAGTGAGGACTGCTGGGGGATCCGTTTTCCCACTTTGCACTCATTGCATCGTGGAGCTCACCTTCCGGGCAGTTATCACAGCGATGGTTTGACATCTGTTGGTGCGATGGTTAGATCAGCGCCAACTTCCTGCATCCCCGCCGGGAACTGGAGAGGCAGGGCCGCCTGGTCACTGCCCCCTGCACCCAGTGCTGTCCCCACTAACAGGCCGAGGGAACGGGCTAGGCTGTGGCTGGGCAGCGTGTGTGTGCGGCGGGAGGAGTGTGGCGGAGGGTAGGTGTGCTGAGGTGGGCAGGGTAGGTGTGCGGCGGGAGGAGTGTGGCGGAGGGTAGGTGTGCTGAGGTGGGCAGGGTAGGTGTGCGGCGGGAGGAGTGTGGCGGAGGGTAGGTGTGCTGAGGTGGGCAGGGTAGGTGTGCGGCGGGAGGAGTGTGGCGGAGGGTAGGTGTGCTGAGGTGGGCAGGGTAGGTGTGCGGCGGGAGGAGTGTGGCGGAGGGTAGGTGTGCTGAGGTGGGCAGGGTAGGTGTGCGGCGGGAGGAGTGTGGCGGAGGGTAGGTGTGCTGAGGTGGGCAGGGTAGGTGTGCGGCGGGAGGAGTGTGGCGGAGGGTAGGTGTGCTGAGGTGGGCAGGGTAGGTGTGCGGCGGGAGGAGTGTGGCGGAGGGTAGGTGTGCTGAGGTGGGCAGGGTAGGTGTGCGGCGGGAGGAGTGTGGCGGAGGGTAGGTGTGCTGAGGTGGGCAGGGTAGGTGTGCGGCGGGAGGAGTGTGGCGGAGGGTAGGTGTGCTGAGGTGGGCAGGGTAGGTGTGCGGCGGGAGGAGTGTGGCGGAGGGTAGGTGTGCTGAGGTGGGCAGGGTAGGTGTGCGGCGGGAGGAGTGTGGCGGAGGGTAGGTGTGCTGAGGTGGGCAGGGTAGGTGTGCGGCGGGAGGAGTGTGGCGGAGGGTAGGTGTGCTGAGGTGGGCAGGGTAGGTGTGCGGCGGGAGGAGTGTGGCGGAGGGTAGGTGTGCTGAGGTGGGCAGGGTAAGTGTGCGGCGGGAGGAGTGTGGAGGAGGGGAGGTGTGCTGAGGTGGGCAGGGTAGGTGTGCGGCGGGAGGAGTGTGGCGGAGGGTAGGTGTGCTGAGGTGGGCAGGGTAGGTGTGCGGCGGGAGGAGTGTGGCGGAGGGTAGGTGTGCTGAGGTGGGCAGGGTAGGTGTGCGGCGGGAGGAGTGTGGCGGAGGGTAGGTGTGCTGAGGTGGGCAGGGTAGGTGTGCGGCGGGAGGAGTGTGGCGGAGGGTAGGTGTGCTGAGGTGGGCAGGGTAGGTGTGCGGCGGGAGGAGTGTGGCGGAGGGTAGGTGTGCTGAGGTGGGCAGGGTAGGTGTGCGGCGGGAGGAGTGTGGCGGAGGGTAGGTGTGCTGAGGTGGGCAGGGTAGGTGTGCGGCGGGAGGAGTGTGGCGGAGGGTAGGTGTGCTGAGGTGGGCAGGGTAGGTGTGCGGCGGGAGGAGTGTGGCGGAGGGTAGGTGTGCTGAGGTGGGCAGGGTAGGTGTGCGGCGGGAGGAGTGTGGCGGAGGGTAGGTGTGCTGAGGTGGGCAGGGTAGGTGTGCGGCGGGAGGAGTGTGGCGGAGGGTAGGTGTGCTGAGGTGGGCAGGGTAGGTGTGCGGCGGGAGGAGTGTGGCGGAGGGTAGGTGTGCTGAGGTGGGCAGGGTAGGTGTGCGGCGGGAGGAGTGTGGCGGAGGGTAGGTGTGCTGAGGTGGGCAGGGTAGGTGTGCGGCGGGAGGAGTGTGGCGGAGGGTAGGTGTGCTGAGGTGGGCAGGGTAGGTGTGCGGCGGGAGGAGTGTGGCGGAGGGTAGGTGTGCTGAGGTGGGCAGGGTAGGTGTGCGGCGGGAGGAGTGTGGCGGAGGGTAGGTGTGCTGAGGTGCCCGAGGAGCATCTCTGACCAGCAGGGCGACCCCTGCCTGTGCTGCAGATTGGCTGTACAAGTGCTCCGTGCAGAAGCTGGTGGTGGTCATCTCGAATATTGAAGACGGGGAGGTCCTGGAGAGGTGGCAGTTTGACATCGAGTGGGACAAGACGGCCAGAGATGACAGGTGAGTGTGAATTAAGTTATTTCCACTTCCATGTATTTTTTCCAAAACTTGTTTTCTGTACCGAAATGAGTCCTGGTTATATTGAACTCGTTCCTTAAGGTAGACTTTGTTTCTAACGTACGTTCATTTGTTTCAGTCCCTGGGGAAGAGACTGCTGAGGGGAGCACGTCACTGGTTTGTACAGATAGTGTACGTTACCTGCTCCCTTCAGTCTCCGCAGGAGAGGCCCAGACGTTACTGTCTGTGGGAGTGTGCAGAGCTGCACACGGTTTGCCAGGTGGGCCACTCAGGGCCGTGTTTGAAGGTACTTCTAGCCAAAGGGATAATCCTAGACTCTCCCAGGTTCCGGTGCAGCTCTAGTCCTTCCTGTCTTGCTCTTAAGTGTCCAGACCCCCGAGGGGAAGCGCCCACCGTGAGATGCTGGCGTCAAGCACTGTCCGGGGGCGACTCCGCTGTGAGGGAAGTCACGTTTGCTTCTGCAGCCTTTGGGCTACACAGGAAGCATGTGGCCTGTGAGAACTATTTGAGGCAGCAGGGAAGTCGGCATTGGGCATCACTACAAGTGCCGAGTGATTATGCCCAGCACGTTTTCCATGCTGCTGCCTATTCTACTTTTCAGAGGTGGTGGATTCCTAACTGGAACACCTGACAGATATGCTACGCATCTGATCCTAGCAGATGAGTGGGTAGAGGAAATGAGATAACGGCACAGATGGTGCCCCTAGCACAGGTCCTAAGGATGTACTGAGACTCATTTAAAGGAAAACGAACTCCTTAAAGTTTACTTAATTGACTTGGAAGCCTTTCACCAGGTAAATAATGCTATCAGTGTTTGAAATAATGTAACAACTAAAAGTGAATGGATTGTCCTGGTCTCCTTGACAGTGCACCCAGGGAGAAGTCTCAGAAAGCCATCCAGGACGAGATCCGCTCGGTGATCAGACAGATCACCGCCACGGTGACCTTCCTGCCGCTGCTGGAGGCTTCCTGTGAGTAGTTAGTGTCTCTCGGGCTTCAGGAGACTAAGCTGCGGCTTTAAGAATGACCCCTCTATTAATGTCCTCTCAGCCACACGTGCTGTGAGTGGGGAAGAAGCATTCTAAGGCAACAGTTACGCGGTGCATTCCAGGAAATGCGGGAATGCTGAGGAGGGGCTGACAGCATTCAGCAGTCTGGTGTCATTCCTGTCGCATTCTCGCTTCCTGCATGTTCCGTGTACATAACTAAGACCACGGCTGTGATGACGCCTGCTCTCTCGGGCGGCTCCTTCACGCACCAGACAGCTCCCGACTCCTGCGCAGCATGCGCGCCGCAGTTCACACGCCATTTCACGTGATGAGACACTCAGCAAATAGTTTATAATGGTTTTCTTGTTATAAAAACAAAACTTGAATTTTTCATAAGATAACGTAAAAGGAGTCAGTATTTTCTGCACTAAAGTAAGTTTCCATTGAGGAAGAGCGATAACCTGGTGCTTAGAGACCAGGCCAAACTGTCTGCTCTCACTGCCCGTCATTCACCATGGAGACAGGGAGGGCAGTGTTTCGAGAACACAATGTGCTTCAATGATCTTATCCCCAATTTAGGTTCATTTGACCTGCTGATCTACACAGACAAAGACTTGGTTGTACCCGAGAAGTGGGAAGAGTCCGGACCGCAGTTCATTGCCAATTCTGAGCAGGTCCGCCTGCGCTCCTTCACGACGACCATCCACAAGGTGAACAGCATGGTGGCCTTCAAGATCCCCGTCAACGACTGAAGGAGCCGGGGCGGAATGGAATCCCACACGTGTGTCCTGAGGCCAGGTCAACTGTGGTTCTTGTTTTGTTCCATTGATACTTTTGAGGTGGGGAAACTTAGCCTTGTACTTCACTGCACTGTGCCTATTGTCCATTTGTTTGTGCCTGTTTGACTTTCCATGGGGTTGACATGATTTCCATAGGGTTGACACTGTTCGTGGAAGGGAACCAGCAGATCATGTCAGCACTGGAATGTCACCTCCTTTGAAGGTGAAACTGGAGATAGGAAACTTTTGCTATTCAGCTAAATGCCTTCCTAAATCAGAACTTTCAGTCAAGTAGCCTGACTCCGAGTCTAGGTGAATATGGAACAGCAAAAGAAGTCCGAATATCAGAATCTTTGTTTAGTTCTAAAGTAACTGATCAGCCACAGTCACAGTATTCCTAGCAGGTCCTTTTGCCATTTATTTCATTTGTATAGTTTCCATATTGAAAACCCTCAATTACTTGACTTTAATGTATATAATTTACACTTACAAATCTGTCGCCATTTCTCCTGTTTCAATTCCGCTGATACAGAACTCTTAATGCCTTTTTGTGTTTTATAAAATCAAGCTTTAAATGACTGATAAAGTTACGTGTGCATGTTTTAAATTTGTCCTAAAATATCTTTACACGGGTGTGGGGTTATTCCAGTTAAACAGTGATTAAGGTGGACTC
>NW_005354993.1:26610-48493 GCF_000412655.1 Myotis brandtii
GAGAAGTGGGAAGAGTCCGGACCGCAGTTCATTGCCAATTCTGAGCAGGTCCGCCTGCGCTCCTTCACGATGACAATCCACAAGGTGAACAGCATGGTGGCCTTCAAGATCCCCGTCAACGACTGAAGGACCCGGGGCGGAATGGAATCCCACACGTGTGTCCTGAGGCCAGGTCAACTGTGGTTCTTGTTTTGTTCCATTGATACTTTTGAGGTGGGGAAACTTAGCCTTGTACTTCACTGCACTGTGCCTATTGTCCATTTGTTTGTGCCTGTTTGACTTTCCATGGGGTTGACATGATTTCCATAGGGTTGACACTGTTCGTGGAAGGGAACCAGCAGATCATGTCAGCACTGGAATGTCACCTCCTTTGAAGGTGGAAACCGGAGATGGGAAACTTTTGCTATTCAGCTAAATGCCTTCCTAAATCAGAACTTTCAGTCAAGTAGCCTGACTCCGAGTCTAGGTGACTATGGAACAGCAAAAGAAGTCCGAATATCAGAATCTTTGTTTAGTTCTAAAGTAACAACTGATCAGCCACAGTCACAGTCTTCCTAGCAGGTCCTTTTGCCATTTATTTCATTTGTATAGTTTCCATATTGAAAACCCTCAATTACTTGACTTTAATGTATATAATTTACACTTACAAATCTGTCGCTATTTCTCCTGTTTCAATTCCGCTGATACAGAACTCTTGATGTCTTTTTGTGTTTTATAAAATCAAGCTTTAAATGACTGATAAAGTTATGTGTGCATGTTTTAAATTTGTCCTAAAATATCTTTACACGGGTGTGGGGTTATTCCAGTTAAACAGTGATTAAGGTGGACTCCGTACAGTAGTTCCCCCTGTAGGGTTTGGTTTCATGGTTTCAGTTACCCACGGTCAACCACAGTCTGGAAATATGAAATGGACACTTCCCGGGGTAATCCATCTCGCACTGAGGTTTCAGATTGTGTGTAGTGTGACGAGATCTTGTGCTGTCTGGCTCCGCCTCCCTGGGGACATGTGTCACCGCTTTGTCCAGTGTTTCCACACAGTAGTTCTCCCAGCCCATCAGTCGCCTGGTAGCTATCTTAGTTATCAGATCGACTATGGAGGGACCACAGTGCCTGTGTTCAAGTCACCCTTAGTTACTTCATCATGGCCCCAAAGTGCAAGGGCAGTGAGGCTGCCAATTCAGAAATGCCAGCGAAACCATAAAGGGCTTCCTTAAAGCGCACAGGTGTGTAGGTGTAGGCAAAACCAGTGTACATGGGCTGTGGTACTACCCGTTTCAGGAGTCCACAGGTGATCTGGGAACTAGCATATTACCCCACGGATCAGGGCTGGCTGCTCTACAGCAAGTGCTTTCTTGTGCCAACTGGGGGTGTTAGGCCTCAGGATACGAGTGAGTCTTAAAGACCAGGTTCCACACGAGGGTGATGCCTCGCCCTGGCCTTGGATGGGGCTGACTGGAGGAATGAAAACATTCCAGATGAGCTCACGCAGGTCTTACAGCCCCTGAAGGACCCCCTGCCCATGCGAGTCCCTCTGCCCAGGCCACCAGTGAGATGGAGAAGTCAGACCTCTGGGAATGTTTCCACGGAGACACGCCCATCTGGACCAGCTGGCTTTTGCTGTGTAGAAGGTCAAGCCTTTTCCCTGCGAGTCTGCAGGGGACTGTGGCCTGTGTCCTTCCCATCGTGTGGGCAGTCACGTGTCTCATCTCCCACTGAGGCATGGTGGCTGTCCGGACCCTGAAACTTCCCACAGTCCACGGACCGGGGCCTTGCTTACAGTGGAGCCCGTTTCAGGAGGCAGGAAGTGCTCTCCTGGGGAGACGGGCAGGGACACCTGATGGACGGGATCTCAGACCTGGGCTGTGCACTGTTTCTGTAAAGGGCCAGGCATGTGGGCTCGTAGCCGCCCAGCTGGTCCTGGGAGGCCGGCAGCAGCTTCAGACACGGGAACCAATGAGCACGGCTTCGTGCAGTGACGGGCAGACTTGGGGCTGTCCTGGCCCATGGGCTGTGGCGGCCGACCTGTGACCATCACACTGGCTCTTTGGGTCCCAAGTGTTCAACCCCCACCTGGCTCAGAGCATTTGATTATCATGTGTCTCATCTCCCACTGAGGCGTGGTGGCTGTCCAGACCCTGACCCTTTCCACAGTCCACGGACCAGGGCCCTGCTCACGGTGGAAGCCGTTTCAGGAGGCAGGAAGTGCTCTCCCGGGGAGACGGGCAGGGGACACCTGATGGACAGGATCTCAGACCTGGGCTGTGCACTGTTTCTGTAGAGGGCCAGGCATGTGGGCTCGTAGCCCCCCAGCCGGTCCTGGGAGGCCGGCAGCAGCCTCAGACACCGGAACCGATGAACACGGCTTCGTGCAGTGACGCGCAGACTTGGGGCTGTCCTGGCCCATGGGCTGTGGCTGCCGACCTGTGACCCATCACACTGGCTCTTTGGGTCTCAAGTGTTCAACCCCCACCTGGCTCAGAGCATTTGATTTCTGATATTTAAGGCTCATCATTTCAAACATCATCTGTTGCCTCCATCCAAGTCTCAGATTGGATGTCCTCCCTGACACCTTGCTGGCTATTCGAGGACACCCCACAGTAGTTCCCATCTGCAAACCTCGAAGGGAGGTTCTTGGGGACGTGGTGCATGGAGAGATGAACCAGCATAAAGGCTCTACCTCCACTTTCAATCACTATAAACACGGAGGCCGAGTTAACATTATTAGAATGCATTTGAGTTTCTTAGGTTCATTACCCTTCTATACATTTTAGAATATAGACTCAAAAATTATTAGCTTAATAATGTTGGTGTCCACCTAGACATTAAAATTTATTTTACTTTCTCTTCATTTTGTTGCTTACTCTAAAAATGTATCTTAATTTTATTATACCCTCAAGATCAGAATAGCTATATAACTCTACACTGTAAAAACCTGTATTTTCCACCAGATGTCACTAATGTAATATTCATATTAGGATGAATTTCCTTTGATGCTAAAGACTATAATCAGCTTTTCTTATTAGAAGTTAACATTGAGATTTCCGGCTACAAAAATATAAAAACGTCAGGGGGGAAATACAGCATCTGTTCTTTGCCAAGCACTTTCACATGAATTATTTCACTTAATTCTCCTGCTTTCGTGTGTCCAGAACAAATTGGTTTTCCTTTACTGTCCTTTACGGAGCCTGACTTCTTACACTTTCCCCAGATGACTGGCCAATGCATGGGAAGGACCAAAGGTAAGAGACTTAATCCTGTACCTTATCTGCATGTTTCAGAATAAACCAGGCCTGAGTTTGTGAGCAGTTGTGACACAGTTTTCCAACTAATCGGAAGAATTTTTCATTAAGTAACTGCAGTTACTCTTTGGGGAATTAATGTTTTGGCTTAATGAGTAAACAATTTATATTTCTCTTTTATTAAATGTATGAAATCACATTTCAAGTTATTTTGTTCGATGTAACCATGATACAAGCTTGTGCTGGAATACCTATGGGACAGAACTTGTCTACTGAACTTCAGATTCTATTAGTTCTCTGATCTAAAAACATCTTTCGAGATCTTTCCGTTCTTCATGAACATGGCTCCGCAAGCCAGCAGTATTAGCTGATGCTTGTTTTTAAAAATCCAGTTGGGAACGCTACTTAATCTCCATTAGAGTTGACAATCCTGCTCCAATCTGGCAAAAACACTGTAGCCCTGGCAACAAAACTATTAGAAAAGGCCTGGAGAGAAGAATGTCAGCTGACCTCGGACAGTTTATGTGACCATTTCGCCTATTTCTGTCCTCTTGCCATTTGATCTATTTTTATACTGGAGAAACATAATATGTCCATTTATTTGTATCAAGTCCATTCTCATCCACATTTATCTGCACCGTTTTGCTAGGCAAGCTCGCTTGCACAAAGGAACATCATCAGATCACAATCTTTATTGTCTTGGAGTCTTATCTGCTGGAAAGGGCTCAGAAGCAGCAGGGCCTCCTGGACTGCATTTCCCTGCAAGGAAAAAGCTCAACTGTCTCAAGCAACCATCCGGGGAGGGACACGTCCAGGTTCTTTCTGAGCGGCAAGCGGCAGCCTCCCTGACCCACACAGAGACGTGGGGTCAGTGGCTGGAAAGGCTGGGTTGTGGCATCTAAACCACTTCACATCTGAACCACAGTCTGGGAGCACCATGTGCAGCCAGGGCAGCCAGGAGAGCTCCGTGGGAGTGGCTTAGAGCTCCCGGGTCCAGGAGCTTCTCCTGTAGGTGCTTCACACCTGTCCAGCCTGCCTCCTCCCAGGGAGTGGGGCTGGGTTGGTGGGAAGGGGAAGATGGGCCATAGCCTGTGTTTTTAGAAGCCGGTGACGGAACTGGGGAGAACCAGGCAGAGAGAAGGAGGCAGTCGGAGTCCTGGTGAGGAGTCCCCGGAGGAAGGAACAGCCCAGAACCTCAGCTTAGAAGCCGGTGACGGAACTGGGGAGAGCCAGGCAGAGAGAAGGAGGCAGTCGGAGTCCTGGAGGAGTCCCCGGAGGAAGGAACAGCCCAGAACCTCAGTCCAGGGCCGGGAGAGAGGGGTGTGGAGGGAGAAAAAGGCCTCCATCCAAAATGAGGGTTCAGAGGTCGGCTGCTGCCTCATGAGTCCCAGAGGACAGCCATGATGGGGAAACGTTTACCGGGAGAGACAGTCCTTCCTAGAATATCTTCAGCTTGATTTGTGGCAGGGAGGGGCTCAGGCCTCCAGTTAGTTCCTGACATGCTGATCTCAGTCCTCACAACAGCCCCAGAGGTTATCTTCCCCGTCTTACACGTGGACACTGAGGTTCAGGGAGGTCAGGGAATCTGCCCAATTTCAAACCCCCAGAGCCCATGCCCAGCCCGGCTCCAGGCCACCTTTCGCTCCACTGTCTCGCCCAGCGCCTCTGAGAGACCAGAGAACGAGGGAGGGCCCAGTGATGTCATGTGACTTGACCTAGATAGCATGTGGTCAGGGAGCTTTAAACATTTCTATGCAATTATATAATGTGGTTAAGTCATTATGTAATGTATTTCTCTAATTATTTGTGTATTTATGTAATGTAATTAAGTAATTATGTATTTTAATCTGTATTCAGTAAAAGATAATGTTATCACAAGCAAAAATTTTTTAAAGTACACATTGGATATTTCAAGAGAGAAATATCACTAGAAGTATGGGAGATACGCAAATGTAGGAAAATGATGAAGATGAGGGCCATATGAGGCCCGAGAAATCACTTGGTGTGGCCCTGCCAAGGCATTAGGGTGGGTTAATTAAAGGTTTGACCAAATATAGCAGGCTAATTTTGTGTGTGAGTGTGTTTCATTCTATTTGCAGACTAATTTTTAAGTGGATAATTTTTTATGGCCCTCAATGATGTTATGAATATCCAAATGGCCCTTTGCGGAAAAAAGGGTTCCCCACCGCTGGCATAGAAGGAAGGCCCATTGCACCTGGGCCGGTCCAGCGTGAGCCTGGGTGGGCTGGCCCCCAGCAGGCAGCCCGCATGCTCACAGGCTCCTGCTCTCACCATCCTGGCTGCCCCCACTTCCTTCCACACAGTCCCTCTGCAGCTGCTGGTGGGCAGTTGGCCTTGTGCCCAAAGAGTCACACAGGACTCCAGGCAGCACCCTGAGCCGAAAATCCACTCCCTGGTCTATTTCTTACCACTGACGATGCCCAGTCATGATGTCCAGAATAGCTCACCAGACCGTTTCAAACGAACACAAAGGCTTAATCAACAACATAAAAATGTGCCAAATTTGGACAATATGAAAGAAACTCCTCATTATCCAACCTCCCCTCAAACTAACTGCATGTGCAAATAAAAGCCACAGAAATGAAAGTCAAGGCCTCTGTTCCCAATTTGTACAGCTGGCCCGGCTCAGCGGAGGGTCTGGCTCAGCCAGGGTTCCGGGGCTGCAGCTGGTCCCTGCCTGTCCCTCACAGGAATGGGCGGGGCTTCCTCAGCCTCTTCAAAGTTCATGCCAACCAGTTCTGCTCTCCAAGGGCTCAGCGACCACAAAAGACAAAAGCAGAATGATGGTCCCCAAATGAAATGTCTGATGAACTACACGACGGCAGCCGCTCTCAGTTACTCCGTTTACAGCTCTTTCGTGGAGTTAAAAGAATTACAGTGGCAAAGCTTTGGCTGCCGCACGTACAGGGGACTGCAATCCACGACTCAGCAACCTGCCCTGATCTTCCCAAGACGTTTTCTCTCCTGTGCTCTTTGCTTCACTCCCAGGAGAAGATGGTCTCAGAAATCAGACCACATCTTTCCCAAGGGATCCCTAAGGGCCAGTCCCTCACAACCCTGGTTGCAGATAAGTATCACTCATGCCCCAGCGGCGTGGCTCAGTGGGTGAGCGTGGACCTATGAACCAGGAGGTCACGGTTCGATTCCGGGTCAAGGCACATGCCCGGGTTGCGGGCTCGATCCCTAGTGGGGGGCCTGTATGAGGCAGCCGATCCATGATTCTCATCATTGTTGTTTCTGTCTCTCTCTCCCTCTCCCTTCCTCTCTGACATCTATACAAACATATATATTTAAAGAATCACAGTGCTTTTTTAGCAATAAACATAGGTTTTCCAGATCTGGGAATCAGAACCCTGGAGGAGAGCCTTGAAAGCTCCCCCATGACTTGGATTCGTATGGGAACTGATTACAGAGACGCGATGCTGGAAGGAGAGAAAGACCAACAAAACACCTACATGCACCTGAAATAGCTCCCCTAGCGCCTGTCACAGGCCCTGCCGTCCAGCTCCTCATTCTAGGCAGGGGTGCATGAACCCATGGAAAACCAGGCCCCTGATATCCACCTTTCCCATCGCTCGTGTGTACCTACAAAAACAACTCAAAATTCAGAAGAAACCAACAGGAAACTGAGAGAAGGCCCGGTGGAAAAGATGTAACAGCTGACTCCTGGAGGAAACAGATAAGTATGAGAACAGACAAAAAAATTGATCTGAAAAAGCCAAACACATCTTCAGAGTCAAGAAGCCAAAGGATGGGTGGGTCTAAAACAGTGGTCGGCAAACTCATTAGTCAATGGAGCCAAATATCAACCGTACAACGATTGAAATTTCTTTTGAGAGCCAAATTTTTTAAACTTAAACTATATAGGTAGGTACATTGTTATTAACGTAATGAGGGTGCTCCTAAGCTGGCCTTTGCTAAAAATGTCCTCAATCTGATTGAGGTACTTTCGCTGAGGTCGACCCCTTCCAACTCTCCCATCCACACTCGTCTTGTAGCCAGTCTCACTCAACTCTTGCATGAATCGCCTGCGCTGCGTCTCCCGTCTCCCAACCGACCGACACCCCCCACTTCTTCTAAGGCCACTTCTTCAAAATAGACTTGCCCAGGCCGAAAACCGACTTCTGCGCATGGGCCACAAAGTTTCAATCGCACTGTACATGTACCCGCACGTGGTATTTTGTAGAAGAGCCACACTCAAGGGGCCAAAGAGCCGCATGTGGCTTGTGAGCCACGGTTTGCCGACCACTGGTCTAAAAGGAGAACAATCAGAGGAGAAAGCTTTCCTGGGAGGGACCGTGTCACTGCCAAGTGAACACTGCCACCGGAAGTCTTCGAGGTTGAACTTAAGGAATCCCGTTTGACCTTGACACTTGGAACGCTCATCTTTCCATTTCAAGGACGGAAGGCTGCCCTTTTCTCTGGGTAGATAGAGCTGTTTGTCCTTCAGGAAGGAGTGGTCTCACCGTTGGAGTAATGTCAACGCTTTTTCAGTTTGCAGCAAATCAACATACAAACAGCATTTGAAAGGCAATGATGACTATGCCTAACGCTGACTAGCATGAACACAGAAAATGTCAATGAAGATGGGAGCTCGCAAGCTAAGGCAGCCGAGCGGCGTGGGCAGTGCTATCAGACACCAAGGCTTCTTACCTTATACAGCAAGGAGGGAGACAGTCTACCTAAACGGTGTAGCACAACAGAGAGTCTAAGCAAAGTCTCAAATTATAGGTAACCACCCCAAGAGCCCAGTCACAGAATGGGGCGGCCTAGGCCAGTGATGGTGAACCTTTTGAGCTCGGCATGTCAGCATTTTGAAAAACTCTAACTTAACTCTGGTGCTGTGTCACATATAGAAATTTTTTGATATTTGCAACCATAGTAAAACAAAGACTTATATTTTTGATATTTATTTTATATATTTAAATGCCATTTAACAAAGAAAAATCAACCAAAAAAATGAGGTCGAATGTCACCTCTGACACGCGTGTCCTAGGTTCGCTATCACTCGCTTAGGCGGAGCCGGATGAAGACACGTGACGAAGTTCTCACCTATCGGGGGGAAAGGAACTGGAATTGGGAAATAAGAAATGGAAGCAGTAACAGTGTTGGAGGGGGGCAGGGGGACACCAGCACAGAACAGATGTGTTAGAACGCCGGAGCTGGATTAGAAACGGGGTGGGGGGGGAGCGAGATCAGCTGGAGAATTTCCTTGGCATTTCTCTGTATTGTTTGATTTTTTAAAACGTGTGTGTGTGTGTTCCTTTTACACTTAGAAGTTAAAAGTGAAAAATAAGCAGACAAAAACCACTTCTGCAGCTGCAGATCATGGCCCCGTTGCCCCAGCCACCTACTCTCTCCCCACGCAATGCCAGACCCTCCAAGGGCGGGAAGGAGCTCAGAGCGCTCAGGAGCGTCTCCCTGGAGTCAGGGTTTCGGGGTGCTTTTTGTCTGTGCTGTGTTCCCTCTTGTCAATGGCCCACCTTTTAGAACACCAGCTTCTGACTGTTTCCATCTGCGGTCCCGGGACCCCCTTTAAGATGCTCAGCTGCTCTCTGCCCGACAGGCTGGCGCTGATGGGATCCTGGTACCCACCTTCCCTTTTTTCATTTTGACTCAGGAGCCTGCCGGGGTGGGGACGAAACGTCCGCAGGAGAACGGTGACCGTGACCATGATCAGGACACGCGGCATGTGGCGTATTGCTAAGCCAGAACGCACTGCTAAGGGAGGGGGTGCCGGGGTTACCCACTGCTCCTGGGCTCACGGGGAGCCTGGAGACCACGAGCGTGGGGGATTGGGGACGAGAGTTTTGTGGAGACTGAGCACACCCACCCTGAAGCCCGGAAATGCTACGGGACGGGCACTAGACTCGAGAAGGCGTGGAGACCCAGCATCTGGGCTGGCAGCCAGCCTCTGATGCACTCTGGAAGCAGGCGGTGTGTGCGGGCGACCCCACCAGCATCACCAACAAGAGGGAACAGCACACACCAGGGCAGTGAGCGCACAGATCAGGGCTGGCATGCATGGCTGTCGAGGGGCAGTTCTGCTCAGTGAGGACAGCAAGCTGGACACAGTATTTGCATGTGTTTAAAAATCTGACTGTGAAAAATATCAGTCAAATACTTTTTACCTTATTTGATGATGGCAACTTCACTCCCTCCTCACCTGCCCTGGGCAGAGCGCCCGAAGGTTAACCTGACCTCAGGTGGGGGCAGCAGAGGGCGGAGGGCAGTGCAGGGAGCCCCGGGGGGCCTTCAGCCCCCTAGCCTCTCTGTGGAGGTGAGACCAGGTCTCAGGTGGCAGAAGTGGGTGCAGAGCACCAGGGTCAGGAGGGACAGCGCTCTCAGTGACAGCGAGGCAGGCGGGGCCCCAGCCCAGAGTGTCATAGAGACGTGACCAGCTAGACCTCAAGAGAATCCCTGAGAGCACTTCATGGGCCAACTGCTGCTTCCAGCATGTGGCCCCAGGGCCTGGCTCTGGGAAGTTACGGTGCCCATGTCCCCTGGCCACTGGCTAGGCCTCATGTTCGGGGGGTGGCACAGGCACCAGCAGTGGCCACGTGTTACACACACACACACACACACACACACTAGGGATGAGAGATTGGGGTGTGGGCACCCAATGCGGATGCTGATGAAACCCCCAGACACTTGCCAATTAAACCACTGGAGCCAACCTAACCACAATGTGGCTGAAGGAGGTGTTCTTCCTCCTCCCGAGGAGAAACACGGGTTAGTGTGTGAACCGTGTCCAGCACGGCCAGGAGTGAACCTGAAGAGAGGCAGCAAAGGATTAAAGAAGAAACAGACAAGAGAATACAGCTGGGGCTAGGTGGATCTCCCGAGCCTGGATGAGGACACAGAGAGACCCAGCCTGCAAGCCGAAGCTTTATTTTATAGTCAGAGCACACAAAGCAAAACACGGGAAGTGGTCAACATGCTTACAATGTTCTTGTGAGTTTCACCTTGTTTTGGCAGCACTTGCTGCACCTCCCACAGCCCATTAGCTACCCAGGAAGGAACTAGGGAGGACTATAAGGTTAAGCTTAATTATGGTAGGAGGGTTCTGCCCTCCAAGCTGGGACTTGTTTGTGGCCCTGCCACAGGTCAGTCCGAGGCTTGGCCCTTTAGCCACTCCCTACAAGTGTGGAAACTGCACATGGCTTTGAAGTAGACAAACCCGACTCAAGACCTGTAAGCTCTCGGCTCCTGGTCACTGTCCTGAGCCCCAGTTTCTCCCTCAAGAGTGGAACTTTGATGCCTACCTCCTAGAGCAGGGGTGGGCAAACTTTTTGACTCGAGGGCCACAATGGGTTCTTAAACTGGACCGGAGGGCCGGAACAAAAGCATGGATGGAGTGTTTGTGTGAACTAATATAAATTCAAAGTAAACATCATTACATAAAAGGGTACGGTCTTTTTTTTTTTTTAGTTTTATTCATTTCAAAAGGGCCGGATCCGGCCCGCAGGCCGTAGTTTGCCCACGGCTGCTCTAGACCCTCTGCCGGGAGATGAGCCGAGGGGCATGAGCTGCCTGGCAAGGGCTCGGCCATGCGCTTCCTGCACTGACGCCCTGCAGCCCCCTCCCTCCAGGATCTCCTGTGCCTCTGAGTGCACATCACTGTGCCCATAAGCACTGCCATCATCCACCGAGGGGTGGGGGGCAGGTACCACACTAAGTTTTCTCTAGCGTTACCTCATTTAGTTCTTGTAACAAAGCAAAAAGGAACCAAAACTTGAGTATTTGGAGAGTTCTCCATCTATCCATTTCACAAACACTAGAAGCTGGTCTTGGAGGGACAGTGGGCGTGGCTGAGGGCCTGTCCCAGGAGCCAGCAGGTGAGCAGTCCAAGCGGCCTGGTGCCAGGAGCAGAGGTGGGGTCCCAGCAGCAGAAAGGCGGGGTTTGAACTGGGGCAGAGGCAGGACAGGGTGACTGGGCTCCTGGTGCTGGTGGAGGGGCCGTGGCTCTGCTGGAGGCGTGGGCTGGTCTTTAGGAAGAGGGAGCCTGCCTTCCAAGGCCCTTCAGCATGAAAAGGCGGGGCCAGCTCCTCGGCTTCCCACACCAGGCAGCTTCCCACTGAAGCTTGAGGTGGGACCCCCCCACACACAGGATGGCCACCGGGTGGGCCCAGAATGTGGGCTATTGAGCCAGAGCATTCTTCCCAAACCTTAGGACCCCGTGGAATTGGCCTTGCAACATGTTGGACTTGCTTGGGATGCTCACCCTTCCTTCCTCCCTCTCTCCCTCCCTCCTTCCCACCCTCCCTTCCTCTCAGGATGGAAATGTCTGTGCCTGGCCCACTGCCAGGAGAATACCAGCGTGTCCCTTCCCAGCTCAGGGCTGCAGAGGAGTCGCCTCAGGATGAGCCGCAGCTCCAGTCCCGCCCACACGTGGCTCCCATGCTCCTCCCTCTCTCCCTCCCTCCTTCCCACCCTCCCTTCCTTCTTTCTTCCTTCTTCCTTCCTTACTTCCCCCTCTCGGGATGGAAATGTCTGTGCCTGGCCCACCGCTGGGAGAATACCAGCGTGTCCCTTCCCAGCTCACAGCGGAGTCGCCTTAGGATGAGCCGCAGCTCCAGTCCCGCCCACACGTGGCTCCCATGCCACTCATGCTACTCGGGCGAGACTGTGACATCAGACCCGGAGCAGCTTCCAGCAGGATGGAGACTTCGGGGGCTGCTGGGGTAGAATAGATGCATCTTGCCCATAATAAGGACATGAGTTTGAGGGCTAGGAGCAGACGGCTTTGGAATGAATCGTGTGGCCCCAGATTTATAGGTTGAAGTCCTAATCCCCGTGTGATCGCATGGGCCGTGGGCCTTCAAGGCAGTGATGTGCGGTCCATGGTACAAGGATGCGTCAGAGCTGGTGTCCTTAGGAGGAGACCGCAGCTGTCCGCCTTCCTCTCCCTTCCTCCCTCTCTGCCAGCGGCGGACACGATGAGAGGCAGCCATCCGCGAGCTGGGAAGAGAAGAGGGCCCTCACCAGAAACCAACCCGACCGGCACCGGGAGCTTGGACTTGAGCCTCCAGAGCTGTGAGAAGTAAATGCCTGCTGTTTAGCCCCCCAGTGTGTGGTGTCTTGTTATGGCAACCCTAGCACACTAAGACACATTTTAAAACAGGTTTATTTTAAACGTGACATCAGACCCGGAGCAGCTTCCAGCAGGATGGAGACTTCGGGGGCTGCTGGGGTAGAATAGATGCATCTTGCCCGTAATAAGGACATGAGTTTGGGGGCTAGGAGCAGACGGCTTTGGAATGAATTGTGTGGCCCCAGATTTATAGGTTGAAGTCCTAATCCCGGTGTGATTGCATGGGCCATGGGCCTTCAAGGCGGTGATGTGTGGTCCATGGTACGCGGATGCGTCAGAGCTGGTGTCCTTAGGAGGAGACCGCAGCTGTCCGCCTTCCTCTCCCTTCCTCCCTCTCTGCCAGGGGCGGACGCGGTGAGAGGCAGCCATCCACGAGCTGGGAAGAGAAGAGGGCCCTCACCAGAAACCAACCCGACCGGCACCGGGAGCTTGGACTTGAGCCTCCAGAGCTGTGAGAAGTAAATGCCTGCTGTTTAGCCCCCCAGTGTGTGGTGTCTTGTTATGGCAACCCTAGCACACTAAGACACATTTTAAAACAGGTTTATTTTAAACTTTGAGATTGCTAACTTTTCGCCCTAGCCAGTTTGGCTCAGTGGATAGAGCGTCGGACCAAAGGGTCCAGGGTTTGATTCTGGTCAAGGGCACGTACCTCGGTTGCAGGCTCCTCCCTGGCCCGGGCCCTGGTCAGGGGGCACATGCAGGAGGCAACCCATGGATGTGTTTCTCTCACATCTATGTTTCTTTCTGTCTTTCCTTCTCTCTTCCACTCTCTAAAATCAATGGAAAAAATACCCTTGAATGAGAATTAACAACAAAAGAAAGAGGGCTCACTGTTTTCATTTTATCTAGAATTAATTCATCTCCTGACCCATTTCTTTTTGTCTGTCTTCATATCTCTCCCATATTTATTTTATTTTAGTTTGACGGCTCATCTTGAATAGGGGTGATGATTTAAAGCTCTCTCTGCCCTTGTCATTCTCATGTGATGTTTCACAGCTGCCCTGCCCTCACCCGACCACTCAGTCTCGGCTTCCCTGTGAAGTCTGGCCTGGTCTGTCACTCCCACTGCCACTTAGAGGGGGCAGGCATGTAACCCAGGGGTTCTGAGTGTGAGGCTCTCAGACAGCCCCCTTGGGTCCCCCAGGATCTGCCGGCAGTCGGGCGAGGCTGTGGGAAGTGAGGTGAGCAGTGAGCCTGCTGGTCACCCTACATCCTGAGCGAGCAGCTCAACTTTGTTTTTTTCTTCTGTAATTTATGCTTTATTGCTTCATCAATGGACCTGCACTAAAGGTTTTCCGACCCTGGGAAGACCGATGTCAATGGATGACTTAGCTGTGTCCCTTTGTCTCCTTAGACCCCAGGCTCCCGCCCCCCGAGGGCCTGGCCCAGTTCCGGCTGGGGAACTGGGTCAGCTCCTTGCATCAGGGGGCACATGCAGGAGGCAACCCATGGATGTGTTTCTCTCACATCTATGTTTCTTTCTGTCTTTCCTTCTCTCTTCCACTCTCTAAAATCAATGGAAAAAATACCCTTGAATGAGAATTAACAACAAAAGAAAGAGGGCTCACTGTTTTCATTTTATCTAGAATTAATTCATCTCCTGACCCATTTCTTTTTGTCTGTCTTCATATCTCTCCCATATTTATTTTATTTTAGTTTGACGGCTCATCTTGAATAGGGGTGATGATTTAAAGCTCTCTCTGCCCTTGTCATTCTCATGTGATGTTTCACAGCTGCCCTGCCCTCACCCGACCACTCAGTCTCGGCTTCCCTGTGAAGTCTGGCCTGGTCTGTCACTCCCACTGCCACTTAGAGGGGGCAGGCATGTAACCCAGGGGTTCTGAGTGTGAGGCTCTCAGACAGCCCCCTTGGGTCCCCCAGGATCTGCCGGCAGTCGGGCGAGGCTGTGGGAAGTGAGGTGAACAGTGAGCCTGCTGGTCACCCTACATCCTGAGCGAGCAGCTCAACTTTGTTTTTTTCTTCTGTAATTTATGCTTTATTGCTTCATCAATGGACCTGCACTAAAGGTTTTCCGACCCTGGGAAGACCGATGTCAATGGATGACTTAGCTGTGTCCCTTTGTCTCCTTAGACCCCAGGCTCCCGCCCCCCGAGGGCCTGGCCCAGTTCCGGCTGGGGAACTGGGTCAGCTCCTTGCAGATGGGTTTTGTGCGAACACGCACGCTGTGTCCGCAGCCATCAATTCCCTTCATCTTCTCACACAGCTCTGCGCGCCTCCTAAATGCCAGTTCCTGTCTGCGTCCTCATTTTCTTAAAAAAGGGTGTCTTGGGCCTCCCAGAATAAGTGTGAGTGACAGCTCCTTTCCATACTGTGATAATTAACCAGCTATTAATAATAGGAAGGGGCCCAGGGAGGCCAGGCAGCATGGGCCTGTTCCCTGCCAAACACTGGGGGAGGGCCCCACACAGGAAGGTAGGCGCATGGCAGGAAAGTCGGGGTGACTAGGGAAGATACTTGCCTGTCAGTCCCACCTGGGCACAGAGATGGGGGGCCAGAATGAGCGTGGCCACCACAAGTGCCTGAAGATGTGGAGCATACAATCCCCAGAACCAAGGAGCTCATCCTCCCTTGCTTTGGGGGTGCTTGTGTTTGCCCATGTGGCCCACGGCCATGGGGACCCCACGCGCAATGGGCTGAGGGACTGCAGCCAGCCGATGCTGACCTGGCAGTGGCCCAGCATGGAACAGAAACGCTGGACACCAGGTCCCATCTCAGCCCACGGAAGCCCCAGCCGCCCTTCTTCTAGGGCTGGCCTGAGGGAATGGGACTCTGAGACCCAGGGGTGTCATTCCACAGAAAAGGCAGCCTTTACCACATCTCACCCTCCCGTCGGGCCCCCAGAAACGCTCACCCCAGCGATGCCCGCAGCGGCCCACTCCCACCAGCCCCCTCCAGCCACACATTCTGTCTCTATAGAGAGCAAGATTAGGCTTCTTTCCAAAGCACACACACACATAGGTTTTAAGGAGAGCTGTAAATGGCTACACGTTAAGATCAGAGGGTATTATCCTTGAGATAAAATTTGAATTTGGCAGGAAAAAAAAGAAGCTTTAATCTAGAGCAGCCGTGGGCAAACTACGGCCCGCGGGCTGGATCCGGCCCGTTTGAAATGAATAAAACTAAAAAAAAAAAAAAGACCGTACCCTTTTATGTAACGATGCTTACTTTGAATTTATATTAGTTCACACAAACACTCCATCCATGCTTTTGTTCCGGCCCTCCGGTCCAGTTTAAGAACCCATTGTGGCCCTCGAGTCAAAAAGTTTGCCCACCCCTGGTCTAGAGACTTGGTGTCCTGAACACAGAATCCCACTGTGGCAAAGTGAAGGTGCACACTGAGTAGATGCGGGAAGTGATGCTGGAAACGTGGAGGCAGATGGGGTCCCAAAAGGCCATGTAGTGAGTGCAGGTGCACCTTAAACTGCTGCCCACTCGCCCCATGGTTTTGCTTGTTGTACAAAATATGGGAGAGGAAGGGATAAGGGGAGGGGGAGCGAGGGAGGGAGAGAGCACTTTATGGCAGGGAATTGGCTCATACTGTTACAGAAAACCAGAGAAGAACCAAGCAACGCTTAGAGAGATGGAGTTACATTTATTATTATTATTACGCTCGGGCCCAGAGAAGAATGTCTCTAGAATTCTGGGCGAAGTCACACAGGAAGTTTCCTGTATTTATACCTTTTTGCCCTCTTTGTCTCCTAAATATGGGGTTTTCTGGTCCCCTTTGCAAGTTCTTAAAGAGCCCCTATGTGCTGGGGCTTTGAGACCTCAACCAAAGGCTTGGCCTGGTGCCACCACTGATATCTTCGTCTGGGGAAGGTTTAATGGCCTCTCTGAAATGGGAGTAGTCTTGTTTTCCTTATTATTTAAGCCAGCAAGCATTTACAGAAGCCAAAATGCAGGGTTAAAATTTCAAACAGCAGTTTTTATATAAGATGGATGTTTCAATACAACCACAAGGCCGGCGTGTCCGTCTGCAGGGCACGCTGGCAGGCTGGAGTTCAGGCAGGAGTTGGTGGTCTGGCCTTGAGTCTGAATTCTGCACGCAGATCAGACAGGGAGGGACTCGGCAGGGGTTCTCCTTTGCAGTCCTGAGGCTCAATTCCTTCTCCGGGAAACCTTTGCTCTTAAGGCCGTCGACTGATTGGACAAGGCCCACCCACGTCCGGAAGGGCAATCTGCTTCACTAAACTTCTACTGAGCTCAAAGTTAATCTGGTTGGTGTTTGGCCAGACCACTGGGGGCCATCGCCTAGCCAGGGCGACATAAAAAGTGAGCATCCCAGGGTCTCGTTACCTGCTGGGCTCTGTTTATTGACACCTTTCCCTCTGTCAGCTCTGCTCAATCTCACCTTACTCCAGCAAACAAAATGCAACAAAATTTCAGCCTTTGAAGGGTTCCCAATGTGCTATAGACCTGAACCTCTGAACTACCCAGATTTGGAGGAACTCTCTGGCTGACACAGCCACGCAGACCAAGTCCCCAGCAGCCCGTGTCCGTGGATGGGCTTGGAGGGAGAGAAAAGGAGTTAGAGACATAGATGACTTGAGGCAGCGTGATCCCAGTATGAGCACCGATTTGTCGCTGAATTGGTATTATTATGCGTGGGGTGTCATCTGAGTCATTACAGCTGTCAGTGGATGTTCCCACTGTCTTTGAGGCAGTGCCCCAGCCAGACACACCCATCCAGCCCACTGGTTGCCAAGCGTGGTCGCACTGCTCCTTCCTCCCAAGCCTGCATCTCCGTGGTCATTTCCGTGGCGTGTTTAGAGCAAATCTGCATATCAACAGGAGAATCCGAGCTCTCCAATGTCCTCTGTACGCGCCCCCCTGCCCCCGAGCGCGCTCTCTGAGCCCCTCGTGCTGAAGCATAGTAACCTCCATCTTGTATAAAAAACTGCTGTTTGAAACTCTCTGCTGTTGTTAGATAGTCCCTAGTCCTGTAAATTCTGTCATTGTAAACTCTGTCACTTTAAGACAGTCTCTTATTCTATAAAATGACTTTGCTTTTAGTTCAAATAATAGAAAAAGATAAACTTAACGGTCTGAACTTGCAAGCTAGCCATCCAATGTAATAGATAATTCCCATATTCTTATGCCAAGTACAAACTCATTATGTATTCAAGGGTACAACTGTCTGTAAGAATAACTCACACAGAGCCCTTTGTAATATCTGCAAACAAAGAAGCTCAGAAAATATAAATATGGGAAACTTCCTGTATGGGTGGCTCAGAGATTTGGAAGAGACACCTCCCTCTGGGCCACATGCAATAAACGACTCCCAATGAATTGGCTCATTAAGGTGTCTTGTAATCTCATTCGCTGATTTACGACACAACAGCGCCACTGGGGTCTCCTTCCCTGCAGGGCACGCTGGCCTCGAAGCAGCGACATGCAGCGCTCGTCCCGCTTTCCTCCTGAATATCACTGTGGACAGAACACTGTCCCCGAGATGTGAAACTGAGCTTCCTCTCCTGCAGGGTGCATGGTCAGTGTCCGGGTCAGACCCAGCTCCCAGCTTCCCCCTTACCTGGCCTGCGGGATGCTGTAGCTGCTGTCCCAGGGAGGGGAAGTCATGAGGCTCTAAAGGACTGAACTACTCGGTCGGACAGAAGCACAGCCGCTGTGGCGTTGCTTGGAGAGCCTCCTATTGTCAGTTGCCAGGGGAAAAGCAAAATTTACATGAATCCCATCCACTTAAAAATCCCATAAAGAGGTAATATGCAAATTGACCGTCACACCCTTGCACAAGATGGCCACCCTATGTAGTCAAAGATGGGTGCCACAAGATGGCCTGCAGGGGAGGGCAGTTGGGGGGGACCAGGCTGGCAGGGGAGGGCAGTTAGGGGCGACCAGGCTGGCAGGGGAGCAGTTAGGTGTCGATCAGGCTGGAAGGGGAGTGGTTAGGGGGTGATCAGGCTGGCAGGCAGAAGTGGTTAGGGGCAATCAGGCAGGCAGGCAGGCGAGCAGTTGGGAGCCAGCAGTCCCGGATTATGAAAGGGATGTCCGACTGCTGGTTTGGGTTCAGGCCTAAACTGGCAGTCGGACATCCTCCGAGGGGTCCCAGATTAAAGAACTTGCAGGCTGGGCTGAAGGAAACCCCCCCCCAGTGCATGAATTTCATGCACCGGGCCTCTAGTGTTACATAAAAAGCTGAAAGGAGAAAGAAATGGTGTTTTTCAGTCATGAAAACAAAGGAAGTCATTTTCTGTGGGGCCCAGTCATTGCACTGAAAGCGTAATGGTAACTCTGGTCCCTGGGTCTGTGATGAGGGGAGACTCCTCCGTGGAGGTGGCGGCTCAGCCCCATGTTCCTTCTCTCAGAGCTCAGCGTCCTGGTTCCCTGAGGGGGAAGCTGTGTTTGCTCAGGAGTATGACAGACCATGCGAGCAGTGTGGCTGCCTCTGCCGACTTCCTGCCCGAGCACCCTTCTCCAACTGATTCTCTTTTTATGGATTCTTCAACATTGTAACCACAGCCCTGGCCAGGTGCTCAGTGGTTAGAGCATTGGCCCATGGACCAAACGGTTGCAGGTGCAAGTTTGATTCCTGTTCAAGGGAACGTACCTGGATTGCAGGTTCCCCAGCCCAGGTAGGGGCACATTCTGGAGGACAACTATTGATGTCTCTCTCATGTCGGTGTGCCTCTCTCTCTCTTTCTCTCTTTCAGTCCCTCCCTCCCTTCCTTCCCCCTTCCACTCTCTCTAAAAATCAAAGGAAAAAATATCTTTGGGTAAAGATTAACAACAACAACAAAATTGGTCCTGAGAAACTACTTAGTAATAACAAAATTACTGAATTTTCCCCAAAAGTATACGTAGGAGCTTCAATTATGTGGAAACATGTTCTCAAACTTCTTGCACTCAAACCCTTCAAGCATCATGAAGTAAGTTCTGGATACTTAAGGGAAACAGCACAGCCAGGACTAGAGTCGGTGACACAGCCCCAGCCCCTTTGATCTGCACGAAGCGGAAATGAAGTGACCTGTTCCTAAGAGAAAGTGTCTGTTCTGTAGGAACTAACTTCAGAAGCAGGTCTTTGAGCCGGACAATTTACAACCGGGTCCCGCATTCATTCTGTTTTAACCGCAACTGTGGCCCTTGCACCGCTGTGGTCCTTTGCCCCCGCGGCTGACAAGCGTGTTCTCAACAGTCTTCCTGTTTTCCCACCTGTGTTAAACACCAAGCACATGGGGAGGGAGGCAAGAGGCAGGAGGCAGGGAGCCCCCTGGACCCAGCCCTCCTTTCGGGGCGCTTGCGACACCTCCCTCGGGGCACCTCCCTGGGGCCTCTCCCTCTAGCCCAGTGGTTCTCAACCTTCCTAATGCGTGTGCTCCGTGATGGACTCCGCACCGCGTCCTCCGCATCCCCAGCTCCTGCTCTGTCCCCTCGCCCCCCCCACCCTCCCGCTACTTCATAACTGTAATTTTGCTACTGTTATGAATCATAATGTAAATATCTGATATGCAGGATGTATTTTCAGGGGTCACGACCCACAGGTTGAGAACCGCTGCTAGCCTCTCCGTTGGAGCTGTGCGCTGCCCGGAATGACCTCCTGGCCCGTGAAGTGGTTCCAGGTGAGTTTCCTCTCGAGAATCAAGCTCCTGGAAGCAGAGCGATTCTCCGTCCTGTGTGTGTGCCTGTCTAGATCCTGGGCACACAGTAGGTGCTCATGGTGTCTGATACACTTCAGGCACAGGACTAGACACGCGGTGAACATGACCACATATAATCCTCAGGGTGACCTTGAAATGTGGATATTACTGCCCCTCTTTCACAATGAGAGTCAAGGAACTAAGGGATTGTCAAACGCCGAGCAATTAAGAAGAGGGCTGTGAACTCAGGGCTGGCGAGCATTCTGTTGGGGGCCAGATGAAGGGAGAGGCAGGGCTGGTGTGAGATGCTTCCCAGAGCTGTGAGCAAGGTGACTATGGGCAGGTAACACAGCACTAGATCATAAGACGGTGGTTCCCTACGATGGGCCTCGGAGCCTCAGGTCGGCACTGGGGGGACCTAACGCCACCCTGGTAACTGCCGCTCTCTCCATCCACGTTCCCGTGACGGGCAGCAAGAACGCGAAGCCAGAGTTCTGCTTTTAGTGACTCAATTCTTTATTTTTTTAAAAAAAATATATTTTTATTGACTTCAGAGGTGAAGAGAGAGAGAAAGAGAGAGAGAGAAACATCAGTGATGACAGAGAATCATTGATGGGCTGCCTCCTGCACATCCCCCACTGGGGAGCCTGCAACCCGGACATGTGCCCTGACTGGGAATCGAACAGTGACCTCCGGGTTCATAGGTCAACGCTCACCCACTGAGCCATGCTGGCCGGGCAGTGATTCAGTTCTTATCACAACTGGTTTAAGGAAAGTCATTCTGGTTTCCCATCTGAAATAGTTGTATAGTTCTTTCATAAATAAAATGTTAGATAAAAGCCCTGAATTTATTTAAGGAAAATAATAATTAGGTAACAGTACAGATGACGTATTTGGCAAAAATTGTGGCGATGGTGCACCATGTCTGGTTTCCAAAACCCCTGCCCTGAGGCGACTGACAAGGCCCTGGAGAGAAACGAGCTGTATCAGGCCTTGCTGTGATGGGGGAACAGACACAGTGGTCCCCAAACTGCGTTAGGAGTGGTGCGCCCGAGGGACCAAAGCTGAAGGCAGCCAGCATCGGCATAACCGGAAATGCCACCAAGGCAAGTGCTGGGCTTGGGTTCTGTTACCGCCTGGACTGGGGAACCTGAAACAGGGGGTGGGGGAGAGACAAAAACCAAAGTACAAGCCAGGAAACAGAAGCTCCCGAGAAGGAAAAGCGCATGTGCTGTGGAAAACCACAGTCCTGCTGTGAGGAAATGTGTTCGTTATAATTAACTATATTCATTGTACACTTGGTTTTAAATTATAATACACAAGTCATGAAAATATTATCAATGCAGTCACGTCATTATAGTGAGTAATTTTGTCACACACACTCTAAATAACAGTAAATATCCTGCTAATTCTAAGTTACAGACGTCATTGCAAGAGAAGGTCCACAGGCCGCGCTCACCGCCCTGTCCCAGGCCAGGCCGCAGAGGGAAGGCCAGGCCGTGGAGGGCCTCTGGCCTCGTCATGGAAACAGGGAAACAGGGGCCCCGGCCCCATCTCTCCCTTCAGGTCCCAACTCCCACTCATCTGAGCAAGTTGCCTACTTTCTCTCCGTCTCAGTGTCTTCAACCGTGACCCGAGGAAAGATAACGCTGTGTCAGTGGGTCGCCTTGAGGGTGAAGCGAACTGAAGCCAGAGGATGCTCAGGGCGGCAGCACACCCCACCCCGTTCTCATCAGCTGCTCCTAGCCCGTCCCCCAGCCCAGCGTTCTCTCGGGGCTGCTCCAGACCCCATAGGAACAGGGGCTTCCACCTTGACTCTCTCCTGCTTCCCGTGTGCTCCGTGATGGACTCCGCACCGCGTCCTCCGCATCCCCAGCTCCTGCTCTGTCCCCTCGCCCCCCCCACCCTCCCTCCCT